>NW_005370838.1:775562-804092 GCF_000412655.1 Myotis brandtii | reverse complement strand
GTGTGTGTGTGTGTGTGTGTGTGTGTGTGTGTGTGTGTGTCTGCTGGGACCTGCCCCCAGCCATGTTGGAGGCTCGGAGCAGGCGCCCCGTGTGTGTGTGTGTCTGCTGGGGGCCTGCCCCCAGTCAAGTCAGAGGCTCAGAGCAGTCCCCCGTGTGTGTGTGTGTGTCCCCGCTGGGGGCCTGCCCCCAGCTGTGTCGGAGGCTCGGAGCAGGCAACCCGTGTGTACGTGTGTGTGTCCACTGGAGGCCTGCCCCCAGTCACACCGCGGAGCTTGGAGCAGGCACCCCTCTGTGTTGATCTCTCAGGCTCCTGGCCATGCCTATGTGTTGTTCTCTCCCTTGAGCAGTGGCCAGGGCGGGCGGGAAACTTGACTTCCTCCATTGCCAGGGGGCAACCCAAGCCTCCAGCTCTGTGGCCGCTGCCATCTTTGTTGGGTTAATTTGCATAGCCACCCTGATTGGCTAATAGGTGTAGCGGAGTGACACCAATTTGCATGTTTCTCTTTTATTAGTGTAAATGCCATCACAAAAGACTCCAACTAGCACAGTGATCTTGAGAAAGAAGAGCAAAGTCGGAGGATTCATGCTACCTGATATCAAACTATACTACAAAGCCATAGTAATAAAAACATCATGGTACTGGCATAAAAAACAGATGTATAGGTCAGTGGAACAGAATAGAGAGCTCAGAAATAAACTCATGCCTCTATAGTCAATGGATATTTGACAAAGGAGGCAAAAACATACAGTGGAGTAAAGACAGTCTATTCAATAAATGGTGTTGAGAATATTGGACAAATATGAGCAGAAAAGTGAAACTAACCTACTTTCTTACCCAATACACTAGAATAAACTCAAAATGGATTAAAGAGTCAAATGTGGGACTCAAAAACCATAAAAATTCTAGAAAAAAACATATGCAGTAAAATCTTAGACATTTCTTTCTTTTCTTTTTTTGCTTTGTTAATCTTCATCTGAGGATTTTCCCCCCGTTGATTTTTATAGAGAGTGGAAGGGAGAGAGGGAGGCAGGAAGAGAGGGGAGAGAGAGAGAGACACACACACACAGAGAAATATCAATGTAATGTAAGAGAGACACATTGATTGCTTGCCTCCCACATGTAACCCAACTGGGGCTGGGGATCGAACCTACAGCACAGGTATTTACCTTTGACCAGGGAATCAAACCCTCGACACTTGAGTGTGTGGGCCAATTGTCTAACCACTGAGAAACACTGGCCAGGGCTCTTGGACATTTCTGGTAGCAATATTTTTTTCCTGCTATATCACCTAGGGCAAGGAAAACAAAAAATAAACAAATGTGACTACATCAAACTAAAAAGTTTTTTCACAGCAAAGGAAACCGTCAACAAAATGAAAAGACAACCCACTGCCCTTTCCCCCTGAAATAGGTCATAAAACTCCCATGTGAAAGATTCCCTCCTATACCAGGAGAAAGAAATACATTCTTATCACCGGAAACAGAATTTGGGAGCCAAGAAATCCATACAAACAAAGCTTGTGAAGCTCACCTTTATCTTCCCAGTTACTTCTTTGTAACTACTCCTAGCTCAAACCTCTGTTTTGTCAATTCTTCACAAATTTATTGTTTCTTTGACTACAAGGTATAAAAACTTTCTGTATTGGTCATTTCTTTGGTTCTTCATTCTCTTGAGAAGGCCCTCTGTGCATGTAAAATCCCCCCCCACCCAGATTGTATGCTTTTCTCCTCTTAATTTGTCTTTGTCAGTTCAAATTTTGAACCCAGTTAGGGATCCTAAAAGGGATGAGGAAAACTTTTTCCTCCCCTACAGATGCTGATGCCATTTATAGAAATCCTGAAGACTGAGAGCATGACTGGGAGGCTTCAGAATAGTGATTATACCTGAGCAAGGCCACAATAATGTCCAAGAAATGATGTTGAGCTGCATACACCAAAGAGAGGACACAAGGATAGTTATAATCCTCAGAGACTCAGAAAACCCAACTGTCAGAGCTTGCAAATCTTTCAGTGAAACAGATGGGCTTAGTACCCTGTCCATCTGCCCTCATGTTCACTACTCAGTGCATGCTGAGGGCTTCCTACTGCAAATACCTCCCGCTCTCCACCTGAGGGTGTTCTTCAGCATGTTTGGTCAAAGATGGGCAGGTGGAAGGAAATGGGGTATATACCACAGTTTGCCGGGGAATAGTCCTCAGCAATCTTCAGCATGTTTGGTCAAAGATGGGCAGGTGGAAGGTAATGCCTCCGGGGAATAGTCCTCAGCAGACTGTGGTATATACCCCATTTCCTCACCCCTGTTTCAAGGGTGGGACAGTTCTGTGCCATGTTCTATGATGTCTCCCAAAGTGCCCAGGTTAATTGATCCTCAGCTGGCCACAGTGGCGTCCCGAATCAATTATATATCCTTTATTGGCTGGCGTCCCTTCCCTGTCTTACATCTCCATTTCTCTAGTGGTGTGCCTTGGGACCACCTCCCAAATAAAATATTTGCACTCAAATTCTCATTTCAGGGTCCCAAGTCTCATGCCTGCCCTAGCCCACCACCTTCACTTAGAGCAGTGGTTCTCAACCTTCTGACCCTTTAAATACAGTTCCTCATGTTGTGACCCAACCATAAAATTATTTTCGTTGCTACTTCATAACTGTAATGTTGCTACTGTTATGAATCGTAATGTAAATATCTGATATGCAGGATGGTCTTAGGCGACCCCTGTGAAAGAGTCGTTCAACCGCCAAAGGGGTCGTGACCCACAGGTTGAGAAGCACTGACTTAGAGTGTTGGAGTACCTTCAGATTTCTATCAATCAGGAGGACCTTCAGGGACAGTCTGTGAGAACTGGCTTTGCACTATTTGGCAGCTCTGTGGATGGAAGAGTGTACATGGTTGCTGTGTGGCATTTGGAGGCAAGGCCAGATCTAGGGATGGCGGGTAGGTGGCAGCAAAGTCTTGGTCATATCCATTGGAAGTTAACGTCATTTTTTCCTTAACATGTTGGAGATGAATTTCAGGCTCACCACTCCAGGGGTTTGAAAATCTAGTCATGACTCAGTTTTCCAACAATCTGACATCCCCTCATTGAGCCCTTCACCTTCCATAGGCATAGTGTTTCTGAACTGTTTACACAATCAAGTTGGAAAATTTAAAGCCAACAAAGGAATGATTCTAATGAAAACAAATAAGAAAGAACCCTTAAGTCTTATAAATCCACTTGTCTGCACATCTGAGGCCAATAACTTTCAGTGCATGTGAGTAAAAGTAATTTGTTAATTCCCATTGTCTTTTCTTAGTTCCTTTTTCTGAGCCTGACTCATCTATGGTTCCCTAGAGAAGAAAGTCATGGAACTGAAATGATTTCTGGTAACTGATCCCCAAGGAGGCAAAGTAGACCAAGCCAGAGGACCTACAAAACATCAAATGTGCATCAAAAAGTCTTATAAGATATAGTTCTGAATTTTGAAGATCAAAAAGTGATTCTAAATAACTAGAGGTATCAGTACTATTGCCCTTTGGGTAACAGTCGATTCTCAAAAGACCTGTCAGGGCATTTTTTCTTGGTAATTTTAGTCCCAATAATGTTTTGAAACTTTTCTGTAAGGTCATACATAGTTGAGCTCAAATCTCAGCTTGAGTATCTAAAATGGACCTTTGTGATCGCAGCCATCAGCGAGAAATCTTATCTATTTCTTTTCTATCTCTTTCTGGAGCTATGCTGATTGAGGGGGTGACTTTAAGGACAGAGTTAGTGCAGCAACATAAATAACCAGCCCATCTGTAGCTTTTATGATGGGGCTCAGACAGCCTTTTCTGCCCCAGAGACCCCAGTAGAGTCAGAGAATATGTCCAGCACCAGAAGTTCTTGATAACATGCTAAGAAGATGAAGGAATTCCCCTTGGGGAGGTGGCATCTGTGATGAAGGGGTAAAGATGACTTATCTAGGAGAGGAGGGGGATTGGATAAAGGTACCAGATTGAGCATACCTGTGAACCGTGCCCCCTTCTGCCCTAGATCTCTAGAAATTACAGAAAAGGCATAAAACATTCATTACACTTCTGTAATATTGCATGCATTACCTTTTATGAACCAGAAATTATGAGGAATGCATGAAAGCCAGAAGGGAGAAGAAATCAGGTTGCAAGTGGAGTTCAGCAATCAAAACATGTGCAGTGAGGATTCTTTAAAAGGTGGGAGCAGCCCAGGGGTGCTTTGTGAGGGCTCCAGCAGAGCTCTAAGCTTGAGATAGTAGAGGCAGAGAAGAGTCACCTGACTAGGTGATTGATGGGGTATTGTTAGAGCAGTCAGGTGGGTTGCCACATACTTTCATCAAGTAGCAGCAAGCAGGTGTGAGCAGTAAGCATGGGTACTTGGGAAAGAGGGCAGTGTACCAGGTAGCTGCTGATATTAGGGGTTAGCAAGCTGCTGACACATCCAACATAACATGTTGATATGAAGCATCTACCAAACACCTGCAACATTTCTATCAAAATTGGAAACAAGACAAAGACAATCATCACTACAATTAAACATTATACTAAAGGCCAATGCAATTAGGGAGGTGAAAATGAGATATTTGGAGATGATATGATTACTTGGAAAATCAAAGAAAATCAGGGACAAGTTATTAAAACTGGTTGTATTTCTATAAAGTGGTATAAGATCAACATAAAAAGTCAAAGGATTTTGTAAACTTTAGCAATAATACATTAGAAGGTGTGATGCAAAATAAGATTTTATAAGCCACAAAACTATAAAATAGCTAGTAATACATATAACAATAAATATGCAAAATCTACATGAAAACATTCCTAATCCTTATTAATGTCACCAGTAGAGATCTAAGTTAGTGAAGAGCCATAATATGTGTCCATACTGTCTATTTGTCAATTCTCACTAAATTAATCCATAAAATACAAACAGGATTTTGAAAGACTGTAAGATGCAGTGCATTATAGGGTTCTTGCCTTATTGGCTATAAATATATATTTTAGATATGTTTTATACAATAAATTAAAAGCAAAATGTATAAGTTGTAACTATAAAAATATTAGAAGAAAATATAGGATGATTTAATAATTTTGGGATAGGGAAATTTTCTTAAGCAACACACAAAATGCACTAGGCATAATTGATACATTTTGATGGACTACATGAAAATTTAAACTTCTATATAACAAATGGTAGCATATAGCTATTGAATTACAATATAATAACCAGAGAATATTTGTAACATATGGCAGTTAAATGATTATTATCCATGAAGTCTTTAAAAAGCAATCAGAGAAAAGATAACACAATGCTATACAAAACGAGTGTGGCTGAATTACACAATTACCATGTACTCAGAAGTGCAGATGAAATATATTCTAATTTGCTTCTCTGTGCTTGATCTTCTCTTCTCTGGTGTACACTCTAGTAAGCTTAATATAAACTAATACATTACGTGGTTTCATTTGTTGACTTCTGGATTGTCCCGCATGTCACCTGAGTCCATGGATTGGTAATTACCCAGGTGTCATCTGTCCCATGCCCACATCCTCCGTTTCCATTGGCATCTGAGGTTGAGGTCTGCATCAATGTCTTGGTTCTGATTTCTTCCCCAGCTTGGTCAACACCTATGGCTCTTTCTGGCTGGTTAGGCCCCACTGCTGCCCTCACTATTGTCCCCTATGGTCTATTTATGCCCCTGCCATGTGGCCCATCCTATAGTTCTTACCTATTAGTGAGTTACTTCTCCTCATCAGTGTCCTCCTCCCGTTGTGTGCTCCCCAGCTAAGCCACCCAGGTTCCTCTGCACCTGAAGAGGCTGCAGGAAACTCCTGTTCCATCAGTGCCACAGGTAGGGTTCCCAGATAAAATACCAGATGCCCAGTTAAATTTGAATTTCTGATAAATGACAAATAGTTTTTTAGTATAAGTATGTTCCAAATATTGCATGTCTCAAATATTGAATGGTGCATAGTTACACTAAAAAAATAATCGTTTACCCAAAATTCAAATTTAACTGGACAGCTTGCATTTTTATTTGCTAAATCTGTCAATAGCAGCCACATGGGAGCCAAGGTTCTGCTTGAGAGAGTTTGGCTCAGCCCTTCCTTCTCCTGCCTGGTGCTGCTTCTGCCACCTTGCACTGGGTTGTGCTGTTTTGTGTCCACACCTGCTGGGGCTGGGGCTGGGGCAGGTGAGAGGCCATCCCCCTCCACAGTCTGGGTTCTGCTGCCTTTTCTTGCCCCTCCATTTACATACATGCTTCCACTCCTTCAACCAGTGCTATTGAACTAGAGCTATTCTCCTCTGTTGGCAGCTGCTGAGACTCCTTTGTTCCCTTCCAGTCTGCTTGGTCGTCCTCCCTTAGGTCCTTCAGGCTCTTGATAGAGTAAAGAATAAAGATAAAGGAATTTAGAAAATTTCATTCTCTCTGCACAAAGCCTGGATTTAGAGCCCATTATCTTGCAGTGAACTCAAACCCTACTTTAAATGTCAGAATCTGAATATTAATTCTTAGCATCACTGCTATAGATCAATTTTAAAATTCCTCTCTGGTCCTCAACCCTAAGGGCAGCTGAACTCATCTGGTTGACTAAGGGAAGTCTGCTAGGGTCTAATTTTCAAGAAGTTAGAAACACGACTCTTATACAAATATAAAATGAACACGTGTCAAAGATTTCAGTTAGCTCATTAATTATTAAAGGAGTCAGTCAGTTATTAAAATAGACTCAAATCAGAATTTAAATTACAGAGAGTTATATTCTCTCTGGGATAAATGTATTTCCATTGCTATGGATCAGAACTATTTACAGTGCTACTAGTGATCTTCAGTTTAACTGCTACCCTACAGGCATGCAAGGTAGCCCAACAATGGCAAGTCAATCAAAGGCACACACCTTTATAGAATTAGAGAACCCCTGGAAGGTTCCCTAGGCAATGCCCAGATCTGCTACTGAACGATACCCAGGGATCTCTTTTGTCCATTCTTGGACAATTTTCTTTTCTGAAAAGTATAATATTTTTTTTAAAAAAATTGAAGCTGTTATAAATACTAAAAGATGATAAGTGCAAAGAAGAGGAGATATAAGTGGCCAATAAATACAAGACTAAATGTTCATCCTCACCAGCATATGGGTGAAAACCCATATTTAACCCACATAAGAGTTTTTATCAGTTAACATCCAGGGTAGGGAAACAAAGACTCTCATGCATTGATGCTGGAAGTGTTAATTGGTTCCTTGTTTGGGAGCATAATTTGGTAATATCTACTGACATTTTAAATGCATGCATCTTTGATCCAACAATTTTACTTATAGGTATATTTCCTAAGAAATATTCACACACATGCAAATGAATAATAATGAAAGCATTACTTTATGTACCAAATATTCATAAAGCATCTACTGTACCCCAAGCTTAGAGATGGGGTAAATCAGTAAACAAACCAGGCAAAGAAACCTACCCTCATGGAACTTGTCTTCTCATGGGGATAGATAGGAAGCAATTAATACGAGGACTATATAAATTCTCTAGAATATTAGAAGATAATGAGTATAAGGGAGTGTAGGAGAGGAAAAAGTTTCCTCAACTCTTCTTGGGTCCCTGGCTGGGTCTGAAAATCACACTGACAAAGATTAACAGAAGAGCACACATATTCATTTAATGTAAGTTTTATGTGACATGGAGCCTCCCTAAGGAAATGAAGACCTGAAGAAACAGTTAGATCTGAGTGTTGTATGCTGGGTTTGATGTAGAGTGGGCAGTTGTGGAGGAATATGACAGGTCAAGGAGTAGGAGATAAGCATAAGTTGGGGAAGACCTAGCAAGGCCTGTGTGTTCAGATTCCTCTCTGTGTCCCTTTGTCTTTGGAGATAAGAATGCTCTTTCATCCGGGTGTGGGGAGGGTTTTATGACCTGTGGGAAGGGTCGGGGGAGTTAGAAGACCTTTCTGCGTCTTTTTTTTTTTCAAACTCCTTCAGCTTAAAATATTCAAGAAGCCAAGGTGCCATATTTTGGGATAGCATGACCTGAACCCCATCTGGAGAATGAGAAGTACTTAGAGTAGGGGTTAGACATGGGGAGAAGTTTTCCATATTAAATAAGGTGGACAGGAAAGGTGATATTTGAGCAAAGTGAGGGAAGGAGTCATGCAGGTATCTGGGGCAGAGCAAGTGCAAATGCCCTGAGGTGGGAGTGTGCTGGGCGTGCTTGAGAAATAGCAAGGACTTGGAGCCAGGGGGAGAGAACTAGGAAAGGAAGTCAGAGTTGGTAACAGGGTGCCCAACCTAAGGGGCCTTATTGGACATTGTAAGAACTTTGGTTGACTCTGTACATAAAATGGGGAGATTTGTAGTATTCTGAGCAAGGGAAGGTACACCATCTGATTTATATATTCCCAGAATCCCCCTGGCAGCTATGTAGAAAATATATGGTAGAGGCAAAGGGTAGAAGCAAGAGCGCCCGTGAGGAGGCCTTTGCTGTGAGCCTGGACTAGGTGAGAGCAGTAGAGGGGTTAAAGGTGGTCAGGTTCTGCCAGTATTCTGAAGATAGAGCCCACATAATTTCCTGACATTGAATATGGGGGTCAAGGCTGACTCTGAGGTTTTGACCTGAGCAACCTGGCTGTCAACTGAGATGAGGAAGTCTGAGGGTGGAGTAGGGGTCCTTTCTGGGGTGAGTGTGTGTGTGTGGGGAAAGGTAATCTGGAGTTGAATTTTGAACATAAGATAATGAAGCATTTTGGGAGGCAATAGCAAAAAGTTGAAAACAGCTTAAATAGCCATCATCAGGGGAATGATTATGTAAACTGTTTTACATAATGAAGCAGAACCATAATTCAGCGTAGCAAGATCTCTCAAATAAGCCATTAAAAAAACAGTGTACATTAGGATATTATTTGTCTACAACCCCAATGACAACAAAAACAACAACAAAAGCATTGTAGATGTCTATGCATACTCATACAGGCATAGACAAGTCTCAGAAGCAAGACCCTTTCTGCCTACAAAGATTTCTAAACAAAATCAGCTTTTAGGTATTGGTTATATAATTTCAAAAATAATCTAAAGAAAGCAAAAGGAATGATGAGTAATCTTGTCTTGCCTTGGCCCCAGGTTTCCTTCATCTACAAAGTGACCTGGAAGGTCCTTCTCCTTCTAGGGATCTGTGTTCTGTAATTTCATGTGAACCTGGGAGAAAGCAAAAGGAATGATGAGTAATCTTGTCTTGCCTAGGCCCCAGGTTTCCTCATCTACAAAGTGACCTGGAAGGTCCTTCTACTTCTAGGGATCTGTGTTCCGTAATTTCATGAGAACCTGGATCCTTCGTAATTTGAAGCTGAAGTGTGTATATTCTTTTTATACAGCAGCCTCATTTCTGGTGCAGTCAGACCCGGTTGTGACCAGAGAAGGACAGAATTTGATTTTTCCTCTAAGAATGAAGTTGAGGGATCACTTTTGGAGAGTGACTAAAATTTTAATGCATATTGGTTTTCAATTCAATTTCAGATAAAGGTTAAAGCAAATAGCTGCCTAGAAAGTCTTTTCCTGACTAAGTGGTCTCTTAGAAGACACTGGTGAAATGTGTGGTGTTCATCAATGTCAGCTCAAGTTGGAGAGTAGTCCCATGATTGGGCATTTGGGGACATTAAGAAATGTTTCTTTTTGCTTTACATTGTTGATCAACCCTCATCTATATTCAAACAACCCAAGAATTCATCTTACTCATTTCCGGACTATATATTCTGTCCCCTCACTGCTGCTCCTGACAGTTAGCTCTCTGATCAGGTTACTGATCCCTAGTAGTGACTATCACGGGCCAGATGGATATTTGAAAATATGATTTGGGCAGAGCATGATCCTAAAGGCTAATGTATTTCTGCCAAATGGCTGGATCTACAGCCAATCCCTGTGGACAGGGCATTTCTTCTCCATTAAAAAAATATTTTAAGAAAGTTAAGAATAAATATAAAATATTTTATAGCTATGACTATTGACTCCTGAAACTCCACATGCTAATACTTTCATTTCATTTTTTTAAATTATAAAAGACAATTTCCTGTAGAGATATACAAGAAAACTTTTAAGTGTTCCAAAAAGTATAAAGTCAAGTATCACCCAGAGATCATCAGGATTCATATTTTGGTGTATTTACTTCCAACCTCTCCCTCATATATATACTGTTAAAGAAAAATTAACCAGATACTTCTTAGAATGGTAAGGGAGACTTCATTCAGGGTTGTGCAATAGGTGACCAGACACAGTAGGGGACAGAGATTGGATTCAACATCGAGTACAGCAAAGACAGGTGGGAAATTGTAGGTGACAAACAGGAGAGGGGTCAGTGGATGGAGAATTACTAAGAGGTGACATCAGGGCAGGGGGATTATTGCTCAACCCACTTAGCAGGATTCTTGATGAAGATAGGCCAGGGTGATCAGGTATCAGGTTGGGGGAATCTTGCTAATCTGACTTAGCAGGATTCTTGCTAGGACTATGCTATGCGGGCTAGGCAAACACAGGGGCCAATGTGAAGCCTGGTTGAGAAGAGGACTCAGAGGAACCTGACTAAAGTTTGGCCAAGGAGAGTCTTTGTCAATGTGATGGGGACAAATAAGATATCTATCTATTTATGAAAGATAAATAGTAGGACCATTGCTCCTACTCCCATGTCTTACTCTAGTAGCCCTCCCCAGCAGAATGGGAAAGCAGAGAGATGAAAGAGCAGGGGTAGTAAAATCTGAGTTCTCAATTGGTCTTGAGGAAGGTAAAGGAAGCTGTGCAGAGGACAAACACTGCTAGCTCTGAGCAAAGTAGAGAAGGTTGTGCCAGGGAAAAGGGTGGGAGCCTGGACATTACATATAATTTTCTCAAAGTACCTCTTGATAAAAAGTGAGGGTATAACACCAGGTGTCAGTATTGTTATTATGGTTCCCCCAGAAAGCACTAATTTTGACAGATAATAGAGTAGGAAGTTCCTAGTTGGTGCCTAAAGAAGCTAGTCCTGAACTGTTCAGACACAAGGTCACCGTGGTGTTGTGAGGCACAGGCTCTGTGTTTATCCTTGTCCTGGAACCTCTCCACTGTGTAGCCTCGAGCAAGTAAAATGCTTTCCCAGGCTTTCGTTTCCTTACCAGCAGGTAAAACGAATGAGTGGAAGTTGTCTATTTGTAAAGTACAGTCACGAACAGTCTGGTCCCATTTCGCTTTAGCAAACAGATGTGCCTCCCAGTCCTTCAAAATGGTAGCTGCTTTTTGGCATCCATCTGGGCCCGTTGTCTCCCTGGGGGAGTTCCTCTTGTTCATTCATTACACCAACCTCAAGGCGCTAAGCAAGAGAACGCTGGTGATTGCCCGGATGTGCCACGGTGGTAGGAAGACTGTGAGTCCGGACTAGGTGAACCTGAAGGAAAGAACATTTTAGTGCCTTTGTGTGGGCAGTGAGATGAGTCATGTGATGGTAGGGAGGACTTAATGGAGATGCCTCCTTCTTCCTCCCCTTCCTTCTGCTTTCTCCACCAGGCCTGCTCCTCTCCAGATTGTTCTACTTAATTATGTTTGCTGATAGAGATTAATGGCGATCCTTCAGCTCATGAATGAGTGAGAAGAGAAATTGTGTGAGAGCCACCTAGGGTCCTTTTCCAAATCTTGCTGGAAACTCAGCTGTGTTTTTTATGACTTCTGTGCTTTGCAAGGACTCTCATTTCCCCTGTTGGCGAGCATTATGGTGCTTTATATAGAACAGTAAAACCGCATGGCACATTAACCTTTGCAAATGACAGTCAGACGGTGCCTTCCTAAGCAGAGGGCTCTGATGCAAACATGGGCATGAGACACAAGTTTAGCTCTTTTGCTGCTTTGCATAGCTTTTCCCCTGGGGCTCGCGTGGCACTGTTGAAACAACGTAGACCATGCCAGCTTTGTCCCTAACTCTCGAAGGTAGGGAGAGGGGCCACAACAGATGATCGGTTTAGATCAGGATGGGGGCCTCTGACCAGTGGTCACTGCCTCCCCTGCTGTCCTGCTCTGGGCCACCATTGTTTCGCCCCTGGATTATTCCAATAGCTTTGTAACTAGGGGTCCCTGTTTCTACGACTGCTCCCACAGTATACTTTCGAGTCAGCAGCCAGAGGGATCCTTTGACAACATAAGTTAGATTCTGTCACTGCTCCTCAAAGCCCACCCAGGTTTCCCATCTCATGATGCATAAGAGACAAAGTCTTCACAATGCCCCGGATTCTCTGCCCCTCTCCTGGCTCCCTCTGCCTAGAAGGGCCTCTCCACGGGCTGTTTCCTCTGCTGGGAATTCCCTTCACTCACTTTCTGCAAGACTCCTTCCCTCACCTCCTTCAGGCTTTCACTCCAATGCTATCTTTTCTGTGAGGCTGTTTCTGCTCTAAAGATGCAAATTTATCCCCCACACTCCCTTTCCCCTTCCCTGGCGCTTATCAGCATCTACGATGCTATTTTTAAATTTAAGGCAAACAGCCTACTGGTTACAGGTTGTTTTCCAAATCACCAGTTTTGCATACTATATTTAGATAAATGAATAGTAAACATAAACTATTATGCTTATTTCTATCATTATTTACTGTTTATCTCCCCCAAGTGAAATAAGCCTCATGAAGATGAGGCTTTTTGTCTGTTTTGTTCCCCGTTCTTGGGATTATATCCTCTGGATCAATGCTTCTCAAATTTTAACATGCCCAGGAATCTCCTGGGGATCTTTCTAAAATGTAGATTCTAATTCCGTAGCTTTGAGATGAGACCTGAGAATCTGCATCCCTAACAAGCTTAGGTGGCCCACACTGGGAATAGCCAGGTGGAGTCCCCGTGGGTCCTCAACTAAAGGCAGGACCACCAGATGTTTTATTCCCAAAGCCAAGTTCAAAAACCCAGGGCTGGGCTGTCGGTATTAGAATCAGGGAGAGCTTTCACAAACAGATTCCTGGTGCCTGCCTTGGAAGCTGTGATTGACAGGTCAGAAATAAGGCCTAGGAGTCTTTTCTTTTATAAAGTGCTCCAGGTGATTGGAGCGTGCAGCCAGGATGGGTAACCGCCGGTGCAGAGAAAGTAAGAATTTCCTGCATGTGCCAATGTGATTCTGACTGTGCCAAATTGTCATCCAGTGAGTACAGAATGAAAATTGACGTCTCGATTGAAAATCAAAAAATTCTTTTTCCTCATTTGCATCATTTGGTTGGCTTCCAAAAGAATAATAACTTCAACAGAGAAAAAAAGACAAATGTGTATAATCAACTCAGAATATCCCCATTCGTCGCTTTAAAATTCTATTTAAGTATTATGAAAATAATGCAAGCACATTGTAAACAATTCAAACAGGAAAAAGTTAAGTCATGAAAACTGAGCTTTTCTTCCTTCCTGGATTTCCAGTCTCACTCCTTGGAGGAAATTATTTTCAACTATATTTTTTGGTAAATATTTAGAGATAATTTCAACACACACACACACACACACACACACACTTTATTTTTTATTTAAAAAAAAATCTTCAATGTTTTTTCTTTTAATTCTTTATTGTTGAAAGTATTACGTATGTTCCCTTCCCCCCCTCATTGTCCTCTCTCAGCCTGCCCTGTCCCCCAACCCCAGCTTTCACCCCCGCTATTGACTGTGTCCATTAGTTATGCTTATATGCATACAAGTCCTTTGGTTGATCTCTTACCCTCCCCCCCACTACCTCCCTCCCCAGCCTTCCCTCTGAAGTTAGACACTATGTTCGATGATTCTGTCTCTGGATCTATTTTTGTTCATCAGTTTATGTTGTTCATTATATTCTACAAATGAGTGAGATCATGTGATATTTTATCTTTCTCTGACTGACTTATTTCACTTAGCATAATGCTCTCCAGGTCCATCCATGCTGTTGCAAATGGTAAGAGTTCTTTCTTCTTTACAGCAGCATAGTATTGCATTGTGTAGATGTACCACAGTTTTTTAATCCACTCATCTGCTAATGGGCACTTAGGTTGTTTCCAAACCTTAGTTATTGTAAATTGTGCTGCTTGTGCTCTGGCAGAGGGAGGGCACCTGGAGCTGTGAGAGCAGGAGCCAGGACCGGGGACTCGGGTGATAGAGCTTAGAAGGCAGATGTCCCAAGTTTCCTGGGCCAAGTCATTCCTAGGCTTTTTCTTTTATTATTATTTTTAAATCCTCACTTGAGGATATTTTTCCACTGATATTTAGAGAGAGTGGTAGAGAGAGGGAATATTGATATGAGAAAAACACACCAATTGGTTGCCTCCTACAAGCCCTGACCAGAACCTGGGCCAGGGAGGAGCCTGCCACCAACGTATATGCCCTTGACCAGAATCGAACCCGGGACCCTTCTATCCGCAGGCTGACACTCTATCCACTGAGCCAAACTGGCTAGGGCTCAGGCTTTTTCTTATTACGGTGTGTCTTGGTTAACCATATATGGAAGACTGTATTTTCTAAGATGGCTGCAACCCTAAAATGCCATCAACATCTCTTCTATTGAGATATGGGATTTATGGTCCTTTCCTTGGAACCTTGGTGGGCATTGTGACTATATTGGGACTGGCACTGTGTGACTTTCGAGGCTAGGTCATAAAAAGTGATACAGCTTCCCCTGGTCCTCTTAGGATGCTTGCTCATGGAACTCAATCACCATGTTGTGGGGAAGTAGACAGACTACATGGAGGAGGCATGTGTATGTTTTCTGACCAACATCCCCAGCAGAAGTTCCAGGCTACAGATAGCATCAACCTCCAGAAATGTGTGTGTGTGTGTGTGTGTGTGTGTGTGTGTGTGGTGGGGGGTGTGATTCCAGCCCCCAGCCTTCAGGACACTCCAGCACAAAGCAGAGATGAGCTGCAAAGAAATCAGAGACAGAATTTCCTGATCTTATTTAAGAACTACACAGCTGGAGTTACAGGAAGATGGTATAACCTAAATGTCATTCATGGGTGACCTTGAGCCAATCCCTTTGTATAAGTTATGCTAGGCTAGGCAATGCTGCAAGAGCAAATAAATTTTTGAATCTTACAACTTCGCATCATCTATGTTCACTTCTCACTCACATTGCAGTGCAATGAAGGTCAGGTGGCTCTCCACAGCATGATGCAGGGACCCAGTTTCCTGTCATGTGGAGGCTCTTCTATCTTCCAGGGTCTCCTTGGAATCCTTTACTGAATCCTCTTCATTTAACTGGTCTACCAGTAAAGACAGAGAGCATGGAGAGCAAACATAGAAATCATTTGGCTTGCCTGTAAGTGAGTTCTATTACTTCTGCCCATAGTCAATAGGCCAATAATCAAATATATGACCACATCCTAACTGCAAAGGAGTCTGGGAGAGGTGGTTTTCTTTTGATTATTCAGGAGAACATTTAGCCAGCTTCTGCCACACACTGCCTCAATTTCTTCTGTATAGGTGGGAATAATAACAATACCAACTTCCCCAGGTAGCTGTAAGGATCAAAATGTAAGAAGCTGTCTCATCTCTGAAGAAACTGAAGGAACCATAAACATTTTAGGAATATACTGTTTCTCATCAGATAAAGATAGCTGAGATGATGGATACTTTTTATTATCATTCTGGAGTCCCCATCAATAATGGACAATGATCAGTCATTGTCCCTCCCCTGGATTGTCCTATATCTAACCACTGGCAGCCACTGCCCTAATACCAACAATGATTTCTTCAGGGAAGAGAACAACATGCTACAAAAAGCAGCCCACCCACATGTTATTCAAGTTCAAAGAAAGGAATATCAGGAACGCAGTTGGTCCCTCACCAGGCAACATTCAAGTGGGACATTAAGCAGAGATGCACTTATTCTGTCTTCAGTTTTGTACTGTGTTGGTGGCTACCTGGACTATGTTTTCCTAGCAGTGTGTAAACTTCATATAAATAAGAACAAGAAAAGATTAGGTTAAAGAAAATGAAAACAAATAATGCCAACTCTTTTAGACCCTGACTGTTCACAAGGTTTTCTTATTCATTTCATCAGTAAGACACTTCAATTCTGGGAGCTCAGTCTTTTCATTTGTACAATCTCTATATATAAAAGGCTAATATGCAAAGTGTCCCCTCAGGAGTTCGACCGGGAGTTTGATCCCTTGCTATGATGTGTGCTGACCACCAGGGGGCGGCGTGGAACAAAGGAAGGCCCTGGCCGGCAGCTGAAAGGCCCTGATCAGCCCAGATCACCGGTCAGGCGTAAGGACCCTACCTGTGCACGAATTTCATGCACTGGGCCTCTAGTGGGGATAATAATACCTGAGCTGCCTGGTTGTAGAGAGGATCGTTTAAGGAAATGCCCTGGATGGGGCTTTATAAACTGTGCTGTAAAGAGGTGCACAATGGTGCTCCTCTAACTATTGCTTGAAAAGCAATGGGCAGCAGCCTTATTGCACAACTCTAAAAAAAATCACAGCCACTTTTCTGGTTATAATTTTTCTGTATAAAACTTGGAAAACATAGGAAAGTGTAATTATAGCTTCTGTTTATTAAATAATTTTTATGACCAACTGATTTAACACTCATGGGATGGGCAGCTGAGCAAGCCTATTAGAGTCGAGGTAGTTTTTCTGTCCTGCTTTATCTATTTCCAAAAGTAGTGGCTCAGCAGTTTCACCACGTGTCAGGGAACTTTAAAAAAAGTTCCATTTCCTTTTGCCCCATAAATCTCTTCCTAGCAATCTTTCCTGAAGATATAATCCTAAGCACAGCCCAGATTTATGGCCAAAGATCCAAAGATGGTCACTGCAGGGTTATTTATAAAAGTGAAAAGTTGAAAGTGTAAAAACCTGTTATTAAAGTAATGGTTAAGTAAATCATGGAGCATTCATGCAGTAGAATGTTATGTGATCCCTAAGAATAATGTTTATGTTATACTTTTAATGATACAGGAAATTATTACATAAATATTCACAGGATGGTGAATGTGCTGTAGAGTTTTATCTCAGCTGTGTTCAAAATGCATAGAAAAATCACAAGAAAGAAATAGGCCAGCCCTAGCTGGTTTGGCTCAGTGGATAGAGTTTTGACTTGTGGACTGAAGGGTCCCAGGTTCAATTCTGGTCAAGGGCACATGTCCAGGTTGTGGGCTCAATCCCCAGCAGGGGGCATGCAGGAGGCAGCCGGTCAATGATTCTCTCTCATCATTGATGTTTCTATCTCTCTCCCTCTTCCTTCCTTTCTGAAATCAATAAAAATATATTAAAAAAAAGAAATAGGTCAAAAAGGAACTGTATTGCTTCTGGATGGTAGAATTATGAGTAACTTATTTTTTTGTGCTTCCCCAACCCCCACTTTTCAATAGTATTTTAAAAAGTTTCTACATGCAGCAAGATTTTTAAAAATAAACTAAAATACTGAACATTAAGTTCAAAATCTCACAAGTCCCCTTCTAAAATGGATTTTTTTTTGGTATCAATTCCATTTGTCTCATTTGTTTACAGTTCCATTTGCTTTTTCTTATAAATGCTTACATTGCTTTTGGTGCCACAGCGCTAGATGGAATTCAATTCGAAATATGTAAAAGCTGAAGCCACCCACTTACCAAGCCTTCTTTGCTAAGTGAAGCTTCAAAAGGACTGAGAGAGAAGTGATTCTTATATTAAATTTCCACCTCCAGCACAGTCCGGTGTCTTCTATGATGCCAAGTGTATCATGTGTAAACAAGATTAAGAGAAAAAGGAACTTATCATAGATCCAATTATAGCTGCAGCCAGTTGGAGATGAATCTCCATGAAGAATCAGGTCAATTTAGGGAGGAAAACTTTGCTGAGGAAGCAAACACATTGGGTTTCCTTTAAATTTGACAATTTCTGTGAAGGCTCAGGGGAATTTTGTGTGAGGAAAGAATGAATGTTCCTTTAAGGAGTTTGCATTGAAGATAGTCAATGAAAACAACTTACAGGTAGGATTTCCCGTCATCAGAAAAGGAGTGCCCATATAGGACAGTGTTTCTAGGGTCTTCTTGTCTACTTCACCTGCTTTAGCCAAAGCCTTCTAGAAGATTAAGTCACATGTGGAGTGACTTCTGAGCAGAAGCAGACAAAGAAAGCTTGGGTTTTGTTTGGAGAGTAGACTCAGTAAAGGCAGTGGTGTTTGCTGATTCCAGGAATCTCAGTGACGTCCATACTATAAAGCAGCGGTTCTCAACCTGTGGGTCGCGACCCCTTTGGCGGTCAAATGACCCTTTCACAGGGGTCGCCTAAAACCATCTGCATATCAGATATTTACATTACGATTCATAATAGTAGCAACATTACAGTTATGAAGTAGCAATGAAAATAATTTTATGGTTGGGTCACAATATGAGGAACTGTATTTAAAGGGCCAGAAGGTTGAGAACCACTGCATCTCAGGTTGTTGCTCTCTTATTTTGGGGGACTAATGTCAGACTTCTGTCCATATATCAAGTAGGGCTGGTAACTAGTCTATCATGTAGCCTCAAACTTTTCTGGGACCAGGAGTATTTGTTAAGGAGGATATTATACATGGGATAGTCTAGTTTTGAGATTCAACCACATTTCACTTGCACTGGTAAGATTTTCATTTCTTTGCATCTCATGATGTGGTTCCTGGTTTCTAGCTTTTGCATTTCTCCTCCTCTGCTCCCATGAGGGGTTCACCAGCTCCCTTTACCTTCCTGGGCTCATTCTTTAAAAAAATGTATTTATTTTTCAATTACAGTTTAAAGCCAATATTATTCTGTATTAGTTTCAGGTATACAGCAAAGGTTCATTCTTAAATTTTTCTTGCTGTCTGACCAGTTCTTGTAAAAGCACTGCCCTTCTTGTTCAGAGCCCAGAGCTTCTGCACATAAGTTCTTATATAGGTTCTGCCATGTCCATGTCATGGAGTCCTGATCTGGTGACCTGACTTGTACCCCTGCACCCTCCAAGTCCTGGAAACCAGCTCTGCCCTTTCAGGATCCCTTCCCTTGAGCAGAACTGGAGGCTTTTCTGGTGGCAATCACTTCTTAGTCTCACCATCTCTCATTTCTTCCTGCTGGGAGGGCCACAGAATGGTTGTCACATCTCCTACTTCACTCTGGGTTCCCTGCTTCCGCTACTTTTCTGAAGTTCAGCATGCTATTGACCTACCCTGAGGATAACTGTACTAATAAATTTCAGGCAGTGGCTGATTTAAAAAAATTGGGACAATGACAATCTTAATTCACTATCTGGGATGTTAAAGTGCACAGTCCCAAATTTCTACAATTATTGTATAACTAGAGGCCCAGAGCATGAATTCGTGCACCAGTGGGGTCCCTTGGCTTGGCCTGCAGGATCAGACCGAAACTGGTTCTCCGACATCCCCTGAGGGATCCCAGATTGCTAGAGGGTTCAGGCCAGGCTGAGAGACCCCACTGGTACAAAATTGGGGCTGGGGAGGGACATGAGAGGTTGGCCAGCCAGGGAGGGACTATGGGAGGGCTCTAGGGCATGTCCAGCCCATCTGGTTCAGTACTGATTGGCTGGACCCCAGCAGCAAGCTAACCTACCGGATGGAGTGTTTGCCCCCTGGTGGTCAGTGCACATCATAGTGAGCGGTTGAGCAGCCTTAGCATATCATTAGCATATTATGCTTGGATTGGTTGAATGGACCACCAGACGACTGGACACTTAGCATATTAGGCTTTTATTATATAGGCATTCCCAACTATATTTGACTCATCAAGGCAAGCAAACTTGAGCTGATCTGCAGAAGCAAGGAAGAAGTATTTGCCCTTTTATTAGGGTCACATTTTTGCTTGCACCATCACCCATTTGACCCACTGCACTCTCTTCTTTACTCATGGCAGTGATCTGAAATAACAGTTATACATTGGACAACTAAGGACTAAATTTTAGGCTTATATTTCCCAGGATGAAACAGATACATTCATGGTCTACCCTCAGCACCAGGTACAAGATCCTAAGCTAGGGAAATGTTATCTTTCTAAATAGCTCTGTAGAGGAACATGCTGAGTGATCTTCACTTGCAGACGTTGGTCAGTAGTTTAAACAACTTCCACCCAGCCCTGCCAAAGATATGCATAGTTCTTCCAGTTCTCACTTGGTAGTTTATTGTTTCCAAAACCGGAAGCAACCTTGGCCAAGTGGTGATTTGGCAATAGCTGAGTGTGTCCACCTGCAATGTTTAGTAGCAAATTGAGGTTTGAGTTTCAGAAATGTTTTTAATAGATGAAATCTGCAGTACTGAATTAAAACTGTGATCCAACAGAAGGCACCATTTTGAAGTATTTTTCAATGGGGCTAAGGAGGGCTGAGTACAGAAAAATAAAGACATCTAGATGAAAATAAAACTCAATTATTTTATCCCTCATGTATTGATTTTTTCTTTTTTAGGCCCAGCCAGTGACCTAGAAATTCATGGCTAAGAAAGTGATATTTCAGTATGCTTCTGAATAAAATAATTTTTAGTAAATATTATAATCAAAACACAAGTACTATGCTAAGCATGGTACAAATGCAAATTTGCTACAGAAAGTCTATCTTAGATGAGCTTATAGGAAAGATTAGTTCATAAATAACCAGGATATGCAATGATACGAGTAGGGGTATTTGAAGAGGAGGAGCCATGACACAATGGGAATTGTCAGAACTCCATAAGAAATTGCACAGGAAACTACAAGCTCAGCTTGGTTGCAAACTAGGTTGAAAGGGTAGATTGGAGTCCGAACCTGTTGGTGTTGTTTTTATCACAGGCTGGGACAACATTAACCTTTTTAAAGCTAACATAGACTCACATAAAAATATTGAGTGGTTGGAGGCCCCTGGTGGTCAGGAGGCTCCCAGGAGGCCATATCCCAGCAGGATTGTCTTTGGAAACTTTTGAGATATTTGTTGAACACCTCTTATGCTAAAAATCTCTACAAGGCAGTACAAGAAATGCTAGAATCACTTTGAAGTATCTTGAAGCATAGAGACAATGATAAGTATCTTAAGAGAGGTGCAAGGAAAGAGAAAATAGATGCTGAAGAAACACGTGATGAATGTCAATATCTGTGTCTGATAAAACTCTTTAAACTAGGATGAGGAGGATGGATCCTTAATTTGATGAAAATGATTACAGGGGACACTTACTGTTTGGGATCATTCCAACTCTGTTTTCTAATTGGCTTAAGCCAGTTAGCATAAACTGTCTACTTGGCCATAGTGACTTGTTTAGGAATGAGAAAGTGACTGTCCATTGGGCTGAGGTAACATAGGGATATTTCTTCTGGCTCCTGGGAGAGCAGCTACCTGGAGGGAAGTTCTTTTGCTGTTAAATGTGAGTAAGAACAGCCATCTTGGGAGCAGGAGGGAAAAAGGCTTTAGAATAAAGACTGAGGAGTGATTGACCGGAGCGAGCTTTGCCTGAACTTGCTGTGGGACTTCCAATGTACTTTATGGTGCAGCTTGCGTTTAGTTTTGTTACCCAAAACAGGTGAAAGATTGCAAACCTATTAAGACATCGATTTTAAATTAAGAAGAAACATCACATTTAATAGAGAAACATTAGAGACATTCTCATTAAAGTCAGAGACAAGAAAAGATTGTCACAGTGCCTCCTATAATTCAATATTGTACAGTGTATTAACCAATGAAGTACAACAGATGATGAGAAATGATTTTTGGAAAGGAAGTCTTACAGATGATATTATTATCACTTTCAAATCATTTTCTATTTAGAAACCTTAAAGTAGTCAACCAGAAAACTACTGTAAGAGAGTTCAGAAAAATGCCTGACAATCAAATATAGGGGGAAAATCTGTAATTCTCCTATATACCAGTAAATAGTCAGTTATAAAATACTAGTGGCCCGCCTTGGTCTGGTGCCGCCGCACACCATCCTGCTGTGGTCCTGCTCTTGTTGGGGCCCATCCAGGGCGACAGCGCCTCCACTGCCGCCCGCTGCCAGTTCATGTTACCTACACCCGCCTTGTTCTGCGCCACCCCCTGGTGGTCAGTGCACATCATAGCGAGCGGGTGAACTCCCAGTTGAATTCCCAGTTGAACTCCCCCTGGTCAAGGGGACAATTTGCATATTAGGCTTTTATTATATAGGATAATAAAAAATGAGTTTGCTCACAATTATAACAACATTTAGAACCTGTACTTTAACAGGATTTAACAGAAGGCAGACATTTCAGAAATATATTTGAATAACCCACATGTTAGTGGGGATGCAGGCCCACTCAGACATTGCTATCAATTTTAACAATATTCATTTTTAGAGCTCAGTGAGGCAATGAATACCAAAAGCTTCATTTCCTAGCTTAAAAACACTTTCTTTATTTCCTAGCCTTTATTTGTGCAATAGTTTATCCTAAGGAAATTACTTTGATCTGTTGAAAGATTTAGTTCCAAGGATGTTCACTGAACTATCTTTTATAAATACAGGAAATCATTAAAATGTAGTACAAAACGATTAGGTAAGTTAATTCTGGTATATTTGTTCTCAACAGGATAGTTTGCAATTAATGAAAACATGCTATAAAAGGATATTTATTGGTACAACAAGATATATATGATATAGTAAATGAAAAATAGATTACTAAGAACTATGTACAGTGTAACCTCATTTTAAAGCAAAGATGACATGACAGTAGGTAGGGATGGGGAGGAAAAGACTGGACTATATGTTCTAGGGATTGGCACATTTCATGGAGGCCACATGTGAGTCTCTAGGTGGCAATTCTGAAAGGAAAGACTTCCAAAGGTTTCACTTCCAAGCTCATTCATATGGCTATGGGCAGGAGTCATGATGTGAGCAGCCTGATGGCGAGACCAACATGGTGAGGAACTGAAGCCTTCTGCCCTCTGTCATCATGGTTCCCTCCGAACCCTATCTTCTCCAACTCTCTCTTCTCTCCCCGTAGCCCCCAATGGTTTGCCTGGTTTTCACACCCTTGTGTAGTTCCCTCCCACATTGTAACATTGTACCAAGGCTAGTATGTGTGTCCAATAGTATGTCACTTCTGAGATTGGGTTATGAAACACACTGGCTTCTATCTTGGGTTCTCTCTCTCTCTCTCTCTCTCTCTCTCTCTCTCTCTCTCTCTCCTTCTCCTGTGGCAACCACCATATTATTCTATATATCTATGGGTCAGTTTCTATTTTCTTTTGTTTATTCATTTTTTTGGGGTGTTTTTTTTAGATTTCATATATAAGTGAGATAATATGCTATTTGTCTTTCTCTGTATGACTTAGTTCACTTAGTTCTAGGTCCACCTATGTTGTTGCAAATGGCAAGATTTCATTCTTTTTTATTGCTAAATTATATATATATATGATGTGTTTTTGGGGGCAGGGGGTAAATACCCAGAAGTAGAATTGCTGGATCATACAGCAACTCTATTTTTAATTTATTTGAGGAATCTTCATACTATTTTCCATAGTGGCTGCACTAATTTATAATCACACTGACAGTGTACAAGGGTTCCCTTCTCTCCACATCCACTTCAGCATTTAATGGCAATAAATTCCATTAGTTTTTGCTTGTCCAAGAAACTCTATATCTTTCCTTCAGTTCTAAGTGACAACCTTGCTGGGCAAATTATTACTCTAGGTTGTAGGTTCCTTTCTTTAAGCACTTTAAAGTTATACTGCCACTCCATTCTGGCCTGTTAAAGTGCTGGTAAAAAATCAGCTGATAGCTTTATAGTGTTTTCTTTGTATGTAACTCATTTTTCTCTTGTTTCTTTCCAGATTGTCTCTCCATCTTTAACTTTTGTCAATTTAAGTACATTATGTGTTTGGAATTCTCTGTGATTCTTGGACCTGGACATCTGTTTCCTTTCCCAGATTAGGAAAGTTTTTAGCCATTATTTCTTTTTTTAAAAAAATATGTATATATTTTTATTCTCACTCAAGGATATGTTTTTGAAAAAATATTGATTTGAGAGAGAGAGAGAGAGAAGGTAGACAGAGAGAGAGAGAGAGAGAGAGAGAGAGAGAAACATTAATGCATGAGACACGAATCGGTTGCCTCCCATACATGCTCCGACTGAGGATTGAATCTGCAACCTAGGTATGTGCCCTGATTGTGAATTGAACCCACAACCTTTTTGGTGCACAGGATAACACTCCAACCAACTGAGCCACAGGCCATGGCTCAGCCATTATTTCTTTATATAAAGTTTCTGTCTTTCTTCTCTTGGGATCCCAATAGTATGAATGTTTGAGTGCTTGATGTTATCAGAGAGGTCCCTTAAACTATGCTAATTTTAAAAAATTCTTTTTTTCTTTATGCTGTTCTGGATGGTTGAGTTCCACTAGTTTGTCTTCCAGGCCATTGATCTGTTATTCTGTGTTAGCTAATCTGCGGTTGATTCCTTTTCATGTGATATCCTCCCCCAGTTATTGTATTCAGGTGTGCTTGGTTCTTTCTTATACTTTCTAACTTTTTGTTGAAGTTCTCCCTAAATTCCTCTATTTCATTCTTGAGTTTGATGAGTATCCTTATAACCTTTTCTCTGAATGTTTTATCGATCAAATTAGTTATTTTTGCTTCTTAGGGGTATCTTTTTGTTGTTTTGTTTTTCTTGTTCCTTCACTTGAGAGATACTCTTTTGTCTTTTCATTTTGTTTGATGTTCTATTTTTTAAAAAATATGAATTAGACAAAATAGCTGTCTCTCCCACTCTTAAAAAAGTGGCCTTATGCAGAAGTGGAATCTGTGTAAACTACATTCAGGGTGGTTTTGGCAGACAGGTTGGAGGCAAGTGGCTGCTTAAGACATCTGGGGCACTGGCCTATTGAGCCAGTACGATGACCTGCAGGGAGGCCCAAGTACCTGGATAGAGCCCTCATCCACCCTGTGGAGGTGGAGGGGTATGACAACAATGCACTCACAGGCTCCTCTAACACTGGAGAGTTCCCGCAGCATCCAGAGGGCTACTTTGGCTTCCCAGCCTTCTCTACTCGGTCGTTTTCTCTTATTTGTTGTCAGAAGCTGTTCATCAGTGCTCAGTTGTCTCTCAGGAGTAATTGCTACCTATATACATATATTTTTTCCCATTCTTATTTATATATATTTTAATTAAAAATTTTTAAATTAAATTCTTTGTTGTTGAAAGTATTATGTATGTCTATTTTTACCCCATTGACCTCTCCCTGCCTGCTCCTGCCCCCAGCACATGCCCTCACCCCTCTATTGTCTGTGTCCATGGGTTACGCTTATATGCATCATACAAGCCCTTTGATTGCTTTCTTACCCCGCCCCTCCTTACACCCTTCCCTACCTTCCCTCTGAGGTTTGACGGTCTGTTTGATGCTTCTATGTGTCTGTATCTATTTTTGTTCATCAGTTTATGTTGTTCATTATATTCCACAAATGAGTGAGATCATGTGATATTTATCTTTCTCTGACTGGCTTATTTCGCTTAGCATAATGCTCTCCAGGTCCATCCATGCTGTTGCAAATGGTAAGAGTTCTTTCCTTTTTATAGCAGCATAGTATTTCATAGATGTACCAAAGTTTTTTAATCCACTCATCTGCTGTTGGGCACTTAAGTTTTTTCCAAAACTTAGCTATTGTAAATTGCGCTGCTATGAAATAGGGATACATATATTCTTTCTGATGAGTGTTTCTGATTTCTTGGGATATATTCCTAGAAGAGGATTACTGGGTCAAATGGGAGTTCCATTTTGAATTTTTTGAGGAAACCTTGTACTGTTTTCCACAGTAGCGGCACCAGTCTACATTCCCACCAGCAGTGCAGGAGGGTTCCTTAGGGTTCCTTTTTCTCCGCATCCTCACCAGCACTTGTCATTTGTTGATTTGTTGATGATAGCCATTCTGACAGGTGTGAGATGGTACCTCATTGTCATTTTGATTTGCATCTCACAGATGATTAGTGACTTTGAGCATTTTTTCATGTCTCCTGGCCTTCTGTATATCCACTTTGAAGAAGTGTACATGTATTTTTTTATTTGCTCACACAGAAAGCAAGTTCAGTGTTTTCCTATGCCATTGCCATCTTGGAACGCCAGTCAACACCAGTGTTAGGATTAATGTACTTCTGTGACCCTAAGGCCCATAAGGAAAGGGAAACAAGTTAACTGAAGGAAGGCATTCCACATGAAGCAGGTGTAAATGTTCCTAATGAAGCAGGAAGGAGGAATGCTTGGCCTTAGTCTAGGAACAAAGCAGATGGTTTTGTATAGGACAATCTTTCAGTTGGTTACTGTTTCTACCCCCCAGGCAAAATACTTGCACTATAGCAAGTCTTTCTTGATTGATTCTAACAGTGGGGATTTTGGTGACATGCAGGCTAATGGGGTAATCTATTAATTGAATCTTTGAGCTTCCTTCATGTCAAAATGCTGAGCTGGCCACTGGCGAGGTGGAGTTAATACCTCTCTTTGTTTTCCCTCAAGATTTGTCATCTATTGAGCAAATATTGACTTCTTGAATTAACTTGTAATGTCTCCTGCCAACAAAAGTCAATATTTATTTGATAAAATATCCGGTGACTGAGTGCAGTGAAGTGAATTGTCTACCCATCAATTGGAAGACCCATGATGGAAAGCCTCCTTTTCTTTTTTTTCTTAATGTTAATAAAAAATTTTAATTCATTATGTACAAAATATCATTTCAATATGAAATCAATATAAAATTATTTAGATATTTAGCATTATTTTTCTTATTAAATCTTTTAAATTCCATGTGTATTATAATTATACTGTAACACAAATTTTTTAACTTTATTGAGGAATAATTAACAAATACAATTGTATATATTTAAAGTGTATGATGTGATGATTTGATATACACATACATTGTAGAATGATTGCCAAGATCAAGATAATTAATACATCCATCACCTTACACAGTTGTGTGTGTGTGGTAAGAATGTTTAAGATCTACTCTCAGAAACTTTCAAATATACAGCATTGTATTATTAGAGTCACCATGCTGTACAGGGGCGAGCAAAAGTAGATTTATAGTTGTAATACAAATAAATAATACAATAATTAATAAATAATAATAAAAGAATAAACTGTGTTTCTTGTATATACAACTGCAAACTTACTTTTGCCCACCCCTATATGTGGCAAAAAATCCTTAGAATTTATTCTTCATAGAACTGAAAATTTATACTCTTTGACCTATATCACCCCATTTCCCCTTCTGTTTAGCCCCTGGCAACCACTATTCTATTCTCTGTTTCTATGAAAAACATCTTTTTTTTAATATAATAATTAATTAATAATAAAAGAATAAACTCTGTTTCTTGTATACACAACTATAAACCTACTTTTGCCCACCCTATATGTTAAATTCTTAGAATTTATTCTTTATAGAATTGAAAATTTATACTCTTTGACCTATATCACTCCATTTCCCCTTCTGCTTAGCCCGTGGCAACCACTTTTTATTCTCTGTTTCTATGAAAAAACATCTTTTTTTTATATAAGTGAGATCATACAGTATTTGTCTTTTTCTGTCTGGCTTATTTCACTTAGCATAATGCCCTCAAGGTCCATCCATGGTGTTGTAAATGGTAGGATTTTCTTCTTTATTATGGCTGAATAATATTCATATGTACATATTTGCCCCTTTCCATCCATTCATCTGTTGGTGGACACTTAGGTTGTTTACATGCCTTGGTTATTACAAATACTGCATCAATGAACATGATGATCATGAGGTTTAGATATGTCTTTGAGATACTGATTTTATTTCCTTCAGATATATACCCAGAATGGGGATTTCTGGATCATATGGTAGTTCTATTTTTAGTTTTTTGAGGAACCTCCATACTGGTTTTCATAGTGGCTGCACATAGTAGATACATTCTTATCAACAATGCACAAGGGTTGCCTTTGCTCCACATCATCACCAACATTTGTTACCTCTTTCCTTTTCTAAATTAACTTTTTTGGGGGGATAACATTGGTTAATTATATTATATATATTTCAGGTATATGACTTTATAATACAATATCTGCATAATCTATTGTATGCATACCACCTAAAGTCTAGTCTCCTTCTGTAACTGTATATAGAGTGTTCCCCCCAAAATGTATACATACTTTAACAGCTGATTATTCACTTAATTTTCACTCCTTTTCAGGTTTAACTCATTTGAAATAACGGGGGAAGCCAGACTAAGCTTTGAACAAAGAAATTTATCCTAAAGTGCCACTAGACTTTTTTTTAATGGGAATACATAAGAGATAAAGTTTCCGGTACAAAACCGGTAGCAGTTGACAAATTGAGGGTGCACAAAACTGAACAAAATGATTCTTGATGTTTGTGATTTCATTGCTTCACGTTATCAACAAAGTTCTTAGACCAGAAAGGTTATTAGTTGAAAACAGGCATTGACAAAAAAATTATCATGCCCTGGCTGGTTTGGCTCAATGCTTAGAGCTTTGGCCTGCGGATCAAAGGGTCACGGGTTTGATTCCTGGTCAAGGCACTTATCTTGGTTGCAGATTCCTTCTGGGCCCTGGTTGTGGGGTGTGCAGGAGGATGTGTCTCTCTCAAATTGATGTTTATCTCTCTCTCTCTCTCTCTCTCTCTCTCTCTCTCTCTCTCTCCTCCCTCC
>NW_005370838.1:750271-775529 GCF_000412655.1 Myotis brandtii | reverse complement strand
AAAAATCAATGGGGAAAAAATATCCTCGGGTGAGGATAACAAAAATTCTTCATTTCTGTAGATTCTTTTAAATTTTGAAAATGAACTATATGTTAATAAACACTGACTTTATAATCCTTCAAAGTGTGTATATTTTTTTGGGACACTCTGTATTTGACCCTCTTTACCTTCTTTTTCTCCCCCAACGCCCTTCCCTTCTGGCAATCACCATACTGTTGTCTGTATCTATGAGTTTGTTTGTTCATTTGTTGATTTTTGTTTTATATCCCATATATGCATGAAATCATTTTATTCTTGTCCTTTTCCATCTGACTTATTTTACTTAGCATGATACTATGAAGATCCATCCATGTTTTTTTTCTTTGTATTTTCTTTCCAAAATCTTTTTTTTCTTTATTGATTAAGGTATTACATATGTGTCCTTATCTCCCCATTGCTCCCCCCACCCCTCACTCATGCCCTCTGTTGTAGTTTTTTTGATAACCATTCTGACAGGTGTGAGGAGATATCTCATTGTGGCTGTAAGCCTCCTTTTCTTTTATGTCAAATGTTCCCCAGTTCACTGAGAGAGGTCTTCAGAACAGCAGGACTAGCATTCCGGGCCACTTTTTAGAAATGCAAATTCTTGGGCCTCACTTCAGTCCTGCTGAATCTAGAGCTTGGGGGTGGGGGGGCCCAGCCTGTGGAGTGCAGGCAAATGTTTAACAACCGTCTCTCTGGGGAAAAAAGCACATATTTATGTACATAAGTTCATTATAAGTTTTTCTGATAGATAGGATATGCAGCACACAATTTACCAATTATAATATGAAATATTTAATACGCCTTGTTATAAATTTTATGTAGCAAGTTTATTTATAAAGGACACTTACATTGGTTTTTGGCAAGCTTTTGTATCAGAGACAATCTATGGTTGCAACTAATGAATGAATGTAGTTCCAACATGAATGCTGGTTGATATTTTTATTTATATTAAGCAGTAAGATGAAAGTGAAACAAATAAAGATATATATTGTGTCAGAATGTCATGCCAATGACATGAGCAACTTCTTTGCTGAATCAGGCAATAGTTTTCATATACTGGAAAAATATTTCCTTAGAATTATTTTTTCTATTCCCAATTCAATAGCTACAGGCTGACATATTTAAGTTTAATCATATTATTAAATTTTTCTCTATTATGTTGTTAAGTCTAGACAATCAATAAAATAATAAGCCAAGTTCAAATTTGTAGCATTTACCCATTTCTGAGCTGCAGATACTTCTAACATGGCCAATTTCAAGCCACATAACAGCACTGAGTGAGGAGTTAGGAAGAGATGTGCAGAGGCACCATTTTATACTGTTCCCATCACACAGGTGCAATAGACAGATATCCTCAAGAGCAGACATAATAGAAACATGTAGTAAAATAATTAAGAAATGCTTCTAATGTAGCTTGTTAATAAGCTTTATTGTTTCAAGTAGTTTTAGGTTCATAGCAAAATTAAGCCCCTTAATACCCACAGCCTCCCCCATGATCAATATCCCACATCAGAGTAGGTAATTTGTAAACAATTGATGAACCTACATGTCATCATCATCCAAAGTCAAGAGTTTACATTAGGGTTCACGGTTGATATTGTACATTCTTTGGGTTAGGACAAAGGTATAATGACTTGTATTCACCATTATATGCCATACAGAGTAGTTTCACTGCCCTAAAAATCCTCTGTTTTCTGCCTGTTCATTCATCCATCCTTCCCCTCGAACCCTTAGAAATCTCAGATATCTTTGTCTTCATAGTTTTGTCTTTTCCAGAAGGAATTCTGTAGTTCTAAAAAAACACAATTTATTTAATTATACATTTTAATCATTTATTTTTTAATGATAGCTGTGTTTCACAACTGGCTTGCAAAATTTCTGAAAATTTAACAATCTACTCTCATGAGGTGTTACAAATTGCTCCAGTACACCCTTAGGTCCAGTAATGTGTGTTTCAACAAGACTTCCAGGTGATTCTGAGAGTGCTAAATTTTGAGAACTGCTGCTTAAGCAGATGCCGAGGACAAGAAATGCATTTAGCTGTAATGAACCTGCTGCCACATGCCTGGGCCTGGCCAACCAAATGCTGAACTTCAATGTTGAGGAACATTCAGATTTGGGGAGGAAGGGAGGAGTGTGTTTAAAGGGGAACAGAGGAATGAGGGAAGGTTTTAACTTTAAATCTGATTTTTTTTTCTTTCAGATTTGATAAACTATTAATAGATATCCAAATAAACCTTAGGCCAAATTATGACTCAGTTTATCCTCTTGAAACAAAATGGCAGCTGATGCAACTGCTCAAATAATTTGTCTTCTTGAGTCTAAAAAGTTGGTTGATTTAGTCATTAAAGTACTTACTAAACATCTATGATGTACCAAACACTGTTTTGGACAGAACAACATAGACAAGGACCCTGATCTCAGGAGTTTATGCTTTAGGAGGAAGAGAGTAAAAAAAAACCAAGTAAAAGCCAGGTAATCAAGGTAATTACTGGAACTATTACATGCTACAAAGTAAAATGAAGAAAATTATGTTCTAGAGGGGAATGGGTGAGAAGGGGCTATTTTGGGGTTGGGTGGTCAGGGTGGGGCTCTTTGAGGAAGTGACAGTTCAGTGAAGAACCAAATGGTAAAAAGAATCCAGACACTGAACTACCTGAGTGGAGAGCATCCAGGCAGAAAGGACAACAATTCAACAATTGTAAAGGTCTTGAGGTGGAAACAGGCTTGATGTGTCTAAGGCCTGCCTGGCAAGGAGGCCAACATGGCTGGAACAGAGTGAACCAGGTGAGCATGATGGAGATGTCAGGCAGACAGGCAGGGCCAGATCAGGCAGGGACCTTTAGGCTATGGCAAAAGTTCTGGATTTCATTGGAAGTGATGGGAAGCCTTTGGGAGGCTTACTGCAGGGGAGTGACTGGCCTGATTTCTGCTTCAGAAACATCATTGGCTGCTGAGTGGAGAAAGGGCTGTAGGAAGCAAGAGTGGAAGCTGGTAAATACACCAGGAGGCTGTGGGAAGAGTTTTTGGGGCAGATCACCCAACTTGGAATAGGGGTGACCAGGTAGGAGAGGCATTGGGAGGACAGCAGATTGGACTGGTTGAGGGATTGTGACAGATTCTTTTAAAGAACAAAATGGACCATTAACTCTACCATATTTAAGCAAAATGGACTAAATTCTTTGTTTATACCTGCTAATGTCTTACCCGCGTGGTCGATTGATCAGTTTCTACCTTTTTACAGAATTATGTGTACAGTGTCTTAGGAAAGGACTAGCCTCTTAATTAGGTGGGCGACTGAGGAGATAGCACTCAGAAGACACTCCAGGAAGATGAAATATAATCCTCTCAGTCCAACATGGGCTTAGATTGATAAGGGCCAAACAGAAATTAAAAACGGAGATCACCCCAACAACCCCTTGTACCTGTGTGCAGGTGGGAGCAACTATTCCTAGTGGGCAGCTGTAGTATTCCCACACTGCTTGAGTTGGGCAGGCGAGACCCCTGCAGAAATGCACCTTTCTTATGCACCTGGCCAAATTTGGTGTTTGCCTTTTGCTAGGAGTGGGCTTGGAGGATAACTCCAAAGGACTTTGGCCAGCAGGTTGCTTAATCTTTGCTGTTTGGTCAATGTCCTTTGATGTCTATGGAGTAGGTGCTGTCACTGGACGATTCACAGGGATTCTCCATCTGATGCTAAGGTCATTACTATGATGCATAGTTTGTAAATTGTTCAACATAATGATTTGTATTCAGTGACTTGAAAACCCCCCACAAACCCAGAACCACCTCATTTATTCAGTACAAGTATACTTTGTTTATTTCACTTCATTTTATTGTACTTCACAGCTGTGTTTTCATGAACATCAAGACAGTTACAATTTGCTGAAGGCTCAGAGGATGGTTAGCATTTTTTTAGCAATAAATATACATTTTTAAAATTAAGGTATGTAGATTTTTAAAAAACACAATTTTATTGCATATTTAATAGATTACAGTATAGTGTAAACATAGCTTATATGCACTGGGAAACCAAAAAGTTCACAATGCGCTTTATTGTGATATTTGCTTTGTTACGATGGTCTGGAACCAAACGCACAATATCTCTGAGGTCTGCCTGTATTCTCTGAGAATATGGCATTTCATGTAGATGCATTAATTATATAAGCCTTTAAATGTCAAGGCCATGTGACATTTTTGAGCATTTTGAAGAGAAATCTTTCTAAAGCAGGTGAGACCCTTCAGTAGAGTGTCTACATGGTTAAACTTCCCTGGTGACTCTTGTTCACCACTGTGACCATCAACTACGCCTTCATACTATAAGGCTGTGCCCACGACTCCACGCCCAATGAAGCTGACTATTGTGTGAATTCCTTCATTCCCTGACTTCCTCTGTGGAGAACTAGACCCTCTGCCCAGTGTCTTATATCATTAACACCTACTAATCACACTCAGGGTGAGAGTATTAGCAATGGAGTCACCTTTCACTGTTCCTTGTTAGAAAACTGATGTTTTTAAGAAGATGGTTTTGCTGGGGAGGTTTTGTTGAAGTTGCTAGCCTGCTGTTACTGGAAGCAGGAGTCTCCAGAAGCTACGTTTATGTTTTTCTATCCATCTGACTAGCGTGCACTAATGTAACCCCGCACCTTTGTGTCAATACGAAACTTTTTCTCATTGGTCCTTGTTCATATAAACCAAAGAATAAAGATGAGTCATCAGGATGATAAAGTAAGATGCCTCCTGGGCCAAGCAGAAGTCAAAGGAAGAAATGTGACTGGCACAGACCAAGACCCCTCTCCCCCTTTTATGTGAAATAATATCAGTGAGACTGGTGACACCAGTCCCACTACTGGGGCCACAACATCCTCTCCCAGCCACTGGTTGGGCAGGCATGAACGACGCTGATGGGGAGCGTTGGGGCAAACAGTCACAGCTGTAATGCATTGCAACTTTTCTTCGAATTGGTTTGTGTACTAAAAGGAACTTGGCTCCTAGGAGAGCTTACATCATGGAATCTTTTAGCGCTCCCACTACCCTGCACTAATGTGTAAGAGCTGTCTTGCTCCAGAATTTGTGACAGGAAGCATTTAATTTACATGAAAACATAAATGATGTCTTTTTTCCAGTTCCTGGATTTTGGCAAACAGAAGGTTCTTTCTAGTGCACTGTGATGGATGCCCTTATCTTTAGCAGCAGCTAAGCCTCCAACAGTGAAATTACAGGCAGCAAATAGACAAGTTTCTCCTGACGGGCCAGTCACCAGAAGTGTAGGTGGGAAGCTTCAGGGCTGTCTTTTGAACCCAAACAGAAAAGAGATGAACCAAGAAAGTGTCTGTGTTTTCCTCGCTGTTTGTTTCCTTCCTTTGGGGAAATACGTAATTATTTTGTAACTATTTATAGAGAGATGCAGGTAATTTTTCTTTCAGCAAATAGACAAGTTTCTCCTGACGGGCCAGTCACCAGAAGTGTAGGTGGGAAGCTTCAGGGCTGTCTTTTGAACCCAAACAGAAAAGAGATGAACCAAGAAAGTGTCTGTGTTTTCCCCGCTGTTTGTTTCCTTCCTTTGGGGAAATACGTAATTATTTTGTAACTATTTATAGACAGATGCAGGTAATTTTTCTTTCTTTTTTTTTTTTAAAGAGAAAGGTTGAAGACTGTCATTGTCTGTGTCACCTCAAACTGCAATAGCTTCAGCCCCTTCCTCTGTGTTTCTGTGGTAACTGGCTCCGTGAGCTACAAACAAAGCAGACATGGATTGAACAGAAAGAGATCATCTGGGTTTGGGCCAAGTGTGCTTCCCAGATTGGGGGAGGAACGGGATTGCCTTGGGCTGTTGGCTCTTCCTTGAAGAGAAACCATGATCTAAAGATGCTTTGTTTCTTGTTTTTCACCTACACACAAGGGACAAGCACCCGACCTGTCCTTTAGGGGAGGCAGTGGGCAAAGTCAATTCCCATAAACTGTGGAATTGAATCTCCTCAGCCATTACTGACATAGGTTTATCATCAGTAATAAGCTCATATCTCTGCTCAAGTTAAGCACAAGTTACTTAACTCACGTGCTTGGGTGAGGGTGATGATGCATAGGATCCATGGGGCCATCCTTCAAAGGGCTTATAGTTTGGTTAGAGACACCAGAGGAACGCCTAAAAATTAAACAGGACAAAACTAAAATAAAACAACCAACTAAACCAACAAAGTGGCCCCCTCCCCGCCCCCAACAGCCACCATCACACCATTCCTTCCCTCCCTTACCCCTGCAATGTAAGCCTGTTCATTTCATTGCTGATATTTTTCCTCTTACATGAATATTTGTTTTTGTTGTTGGGGTCAAGCGCTTGTGAATTTCTTGAAGTGGAGATTATTCGTGCAGAAAGCCCAGTTAATGTGGTCAGATCTGTCTGTTTTCTAGGTGCAGGGAACATTGCCTGTCGATCACAGCTATCCAATGAATGCTTTGCAAAGAGTTTTCCGAACAGCATATTTCACTTATAGAGGGAAAAATGCCTGCATTTAACTTCTGCTCCTAATCTTCAGTTGACAGAAGCCAGGAAACTGCTCAATTTCATATGTTTACTTCAAAATACCCCATCTTAGCCAAGTGTCTGGCTGCTCCATTCTGTAAATGCAAGGCGCCACCATCATGCTTCATATGTTTTCCCTCTCTCACTGTGTTGGCTGATGCTTAGGTCCAAAAGGCAGGCTTTCAACAAATTGCATTCTGATTGACTGACCTGGATTTCTGCTGGGGAGCTGAATACTAAAGCCAAATGGATTTGACCAAAATTTGTTTTGCTAGTTTGTGTTTTTTTTTGGTCTTTTTCAGAAGCAGCCTTGGACATATTTTATGATAGGGATAAAGAATATTATTTAAGAACAGTGGTACCAGCCAGAATCACAGTAAAGAGGGTTTTAAAGTTGGATGGAATCTGAGGTTATCTGTCCTATGCTTTTACCTATTCAAGAAGACTTGTGGTCTTCTTTGGGCAATATCGCTGAGAGACCAAATGTCTAAGTGAAAATCATAGACCTCTGAATGATTAAAACTTGTTTTTGGACTGTTCTGTTCACCTTGATATTTGTCTTGAGCTTCAATCTCATAGCCATTTTAACCTATCTAACCAAGGATCCTTGTATCCAAAGTGAGATGAGGTCCCTGAGAAAGGCAAGAAATGGATTTTACCCTGAAGGAATGCAGCTAGGCTGACCTGATGATTTTAGACTTCTCACCACAAGTACTGTAAGAGAGTAAATATGTGTTATTTTAAGGCACTAAGTTTGTGGTAATGTGTTGCAGCCGCAATGGGCAATTAATAGACTCTGGTATCTGGAAATGCAGTGCTGCTGTAACAGATACCTAGTAATGTGGAAGTAACTTTGGAATTGGATAATGGTTAAAAGCTGGAAGAATTTGGAGGGCCATGATAGAAGAAGTCAAGGTTGCCTTAAACAGACTGTTGGTTAGAAATATGGATGTGAAAGACGTTGCCTGTGAGGGCTCCGGAGGAAGTGAGGAGCATGACAGAGCAAGCCTGCATTGTCTTAGAGAACACCTATATTGCCATAAACAAAACATTGGTAGAAATAGGAACATTAAAGATTCTTCTGGTGAGGGCTCAGATGGAAAGAGAATCATGTTCTTGGAAACTGGGGGAAAGGAAATCTTTGTGATAGAGTGGCAGAAAATGTCCCTGAGTTTTATCCTACAGTTGTGTGGGAAGCAGAACTTATAAGTGATGAACTTAGATATTTACTAGTATCTAAAGAGGTTTCCAAGCAAAGTATTGAAAATGCAGCTTCGTTCCTTCTTGCTGAAAAGAGAGAGGTAAATTGAAGGAAGAATCCTATATACTAAAGAGGCAATATGCAAATTAACCCTCATGCCCTCACAAAGATGGCTGTCTATGACCAGGCTGGCAGGGGGTTAGTGAGGGACGACCCAATGACAGAACAGCAGGCTGCGTGGGGTGACCAGGCCAGCAGGGGGGTTAGTGAGGGATGACCCAATGACTGAACAGCAGGCTGTGTGGGGCAACCAGGCCAGCAGGAGGGTTAGTGAGGGATGACCAAATGACTGAACAGCAGGCTGCGTGGGGTGACCAGGCCAGCAGGGGGGTTAGTGAGGGATGACCCAATGACTGAACAGCAGGCTGTGTGGGGCAACCAGGCCAGCAGGAGGGTTAGTGAGGGATGACCAAATGACTGAACAGCAGGCTGCGTGGGGTGACCAGGCCGGTGGGGGGGCCATGAGGGGTGACCAGGCTGGCAGAGGGGGGCATTTGTGGGTGACCTGGCCGGCAGAGGGGGGCAGTTAGGGGCGACCAGGCAGGCAAGCAGGTGAGCAATTAGGAGCCAGTGGTCCAGGATTGTAAGAGGGATGTCCGATTGCTGATTTAGGCCCGGGATTGGGCCTAAACAAGCAGTTAGACATCCCCTGAGGGGTCCTGGATTGGAGAGGGCACAGGCTGGGCTGAGGGGAACCCCCACTCCCATGCACGAATTTCATGCACCAGGCCTCTAGTCTCTATATATAAAAGCCTAAGCTACCGAATGACCGAACGGCCAGTTGACTGGTTGACCGGTTGCTATGATGCTCACTGACCACCAGAGGGCTGATGCTCAATGCAGGATCTGCCTCCTGGTGGTCAGTACGCTCCCACAGCCAACCTCCCGTGGCCGGCCAACCTCCCTTGGTCCCTCCCCCAGGGCCAGCCAACCTCCTGTGGCCCCTCCCCCTGGGAGGCCCCCCACCATCAGCCCCGATTGCCGACCAGGCTGAGGAACAAGTTACTTAAAATGTGAGAAATTCTTACCTTAGTCAGATTGCAAAAGACACCAAAATTAGACGGTTGTCTGTTGGGATAGTGTGCTCTGGAGAGAAATCAAACCTTTGCTAGTGCTTCAGGAGGAAGAAAAGAGCACAGTGTTTAGTCACACATAGAGCTATCTGAATTGATTAGGTTTGTGACTCATGAATCCCCTCAGCTATCTCAGCAGGAGCCAAACCTAGACATGGAATTATCCAGGAAGGATCTTTAGAAGTCTCCTGTTAATGGAGTAAATCCCCATGACATACCTGGGAGGACCACCAGTTTTTGAATGTTATGTCATCAGAAACACCAACAGCCATTATGTTTGTGGTGATTTGTTTTGTAGGAATAGAAAAAGAATACACCTACCCAATATCCATATTTCCCGTCTTTGTCAAAGTACATTTTTTGTTTGTTTGTTTTTTAAGACTTTGTTTAAAGCACTTTAATGTTTACAGCAAAATTGAGGGGAAGATACAAATATGTCCCATATATCCCTGCCTCCACACATGCATAGCTTCCCCCATTATCAGCATATCCTACCAGAGTTGTACATTTGTTACAATTGGTGGACTCATATAGACACATCATAATTACTGAATCCATAGTTTACATTATGGTTCACTCTTGGTGTTGTACATTATATGGGTTTGGACAAATATATAGTGACATGTGTCTGTCATTATAGTGTCATACCAAGTATTTTCACTTCCCTAGTTGGAATTATTCAGTATGTGGCCTTTTCACATTCTTCTTTGAAATCTTTCCTCAGAGCTTTGTAGTTTTCATCATATAGACCTTATATATATTTCTTAGATTTATACCTAAACATTTCATTTTGAGGAGGTGCTAATGTAAATGATATTGTGTTTTTAGTTTCAAATTCCATCCCTGTACCATGGTATCCTCTAACCTTGCTGTAATTGTTTATTAGTTCCAGGAGGTTTATTTTATTTTATTTTTGGTTGTTGATTCTTTCAGATTTTCTACATTGATGATCATGTCACCTGAAAACAAAAACTGCTCTATTTCTTCTCACTCTATATACCTTTTATTTCTTTTTCTTGTCTTATTGCATTAGTTAAAACTTCTAGTCCAATCTTGAAAAGGAGTGATGAGAGGGAATATCTTTGTCGTACACCTGATCTTAGTGGAAAGCTTGAGGTTCTCACTGCTAAGTATGATGCTGGCTGCTTTTTGTTTTCCCTGTCCCCCCTCCCTCAGATATACTTTATTAAGTTGAGGAAGTTTGTCTTTGTTCCTAGTTAACTGAGAATTGTTTTTTTTTTTTTAAATCATGAATGGGTGTTTGATTTTAATAGCAGCAATTGTGCCCAGCTACTTTTCTCAACCTCCTTCCAGCTAAGTGTGACCATGTGAGCAAATTCTGGCTATCCAGAAATAGGCAGAAACTGTGAAGTAAGACTTCTGGACTTGTTCCTTAAAAGTGGGGGAAAGATGGCAAGGGAATGCCTCTTTGGCCTTTCTATCTTTTCATTTTCCTATGCCTAGAATGGAGACAGAATGGCTGGAGATTAAGTCACCATCTTGGACCATGGAGAAAAGCCATGTATGAAGATGGAAGTCAGATGATAAGGAAGGAAGAATAGAAAGAGCTTAGGAACCTATGCGACTGTGAGTTTATACCATAACTGTTATGCCCATTGTAGACTACCAACCTCTGAGTTTGGCATCTGTAATTGTTTTTTATGGTTGTGTAACAAATAACCACACATTTAGCAACTTAGAACAACACAATTTTATTATATTATACTTTCTGTGGGTCAGGAGTTCAGGTGTAGCTTGGTTCTCTGCTCAGGATCTTGCCAGGCTGAAATCAAGGTCTTGGCTGGGCTGAAATCTCATCTAAGACTTGGTTGGGGTCCTCATCCAAGATAACTGGTTATTGTTTGTAGGACTGAAGTCCCTATCATCCAGGAACTGCTCTTAGCGACTAGGAACCACTTTCAGCATTTTTCCCATGTAGGAGGCTGCCACAGGTAGTTCACAACATGGAAGGCTTTCTTCCAGGGCAGCAGGAACACATCTCTCTTGCTGGAAGCCAATCCACCCTTGCTCCTTGATCCACCCAGTTGCTGCAGGGAAGAAACATCTGTTTCAAGGGACCTGGCATATATGGCATACTGTTCTTAATATGTTTGCTCCCCCTCTTAACGCTATGTGTTTTAAACAGGACCCCTCTCTGAGGAAAGGTTGTTTCCCCAGGTGAGGATTTTTATCAGCAAAACCCCTTAACTAAGTGCCAGGCAGGTAGTTAATGACTTTAACTAGGAACAATCACGCTTAAGCTACATAATCTTTACTTAGAATAACCTCCTTCAGTTACTTCCTTGTAGTTTAATAGAACAATAGAGTAACCTTGGAATGGAGATAGGAAACGCCCTGACCTTTGGAATAGAATGGATAGGGTTAAGATCAAATAGTATAAATACAAATGTAAGAGGAACCTGGCTGGGAGGAACCTGGCCATGATGATCACCTGAACGCTGCCTCCGTGTCTTTCCTTCCTCGCCGACTCCGTCCACACCATGGGGAACCCCTGGACCTGTTGGGGCTGGACCCCAACACTCTCTGACTTCTAATCTCTCCCCAGTCTACTATGATAGAGTCTTCTATAATCTAACCTAATCAAAAGATTAGGATAACCAATCTTATTTATATTCAAGAAGAGGGGATTATACAAGAGGGAAACTTGGGTCTATCTTAGAATTCTGCCTATCACAGTTGACAAACCAGTAGTGTCTGAAACAGTGCTTAGTAAATACTTGTTGGATGGTTGGAAAGTTGGCTTTTTTATCCCAGAACTGGCTGGGATTTTGCTCTCTTGCTGCTGGAATTGGGACAGTCCAGCTCCTCAGCAATTCAGCTCAGAGAGGGGGAGCCATGGGTAGTGTATGAATTAGGGTCTTATATTTCTGCAAAGTTTGGGCAGGTCAATAAAAATAATTATAAAAACAATAGCCACTAAAATTTACCAAGAGCTAAATGGTGTGCTGAATACTTTGCTAAATGGTTAGCATATGTGAACTAATTGAATCCTCATAATAAATTTATGTAGTGGGTACTATCATCAACCCCATTTTTCAGATGAAAAAAACAGAAGCATAGAGAAACCAATAACTTTTCAGGTCCACACAACTAGCAAGTAGTAGAGCCAGGTTTTGAACCCAGACAATATGGAGTCAATGCCTTTATGTGCATAGGAATCACCTGGGAACCTTGTGGAAATGCAAATTCTAATTCAGAAGGTCTCAAATGAGGCCTGAGATACTGCATTTCTAATCAACTCCAGGTGATGCAGGTCCATGGCTCACACTTTGAGTAGCAAGGATATAAACTACTATGCTGTGTCTCAGCACCATTGTTGGGCATGTCAAACCCTAATGGTAGTGTGGGAATAGAAAATGTAAATGCATAAATCTACAGAGATATCTTCAAATTCTCCACATGGAAGATGTAGAGGTGAAGGTTGGGGGCTAAGCTTTAAGTATTCAAGGGATCATGAAAGGAATTTTTAGTATCTTAGATTTTCCTAAAGTGCCAATTCTGAATTTGCTTGTCTTCTACCTTCCCCAGGTGGTTCAACTCTAGTAGACACAGAGACTTTTTCCAGGCCAGGCCCATCCCCTTGACTATCTCTAGAAATAGGCTATGTCCAAGTATTTGCTAGTTGCTCTGGATGACACATGGGAAGGCAGAGAAATGTAACCTCAAATGGTGGGTGTGGGAGTTCTGCTTATAGCCACAGAACCATGAGATCATAAACCTTCTCAGGTGAGGTGGAGTAAGTAGGGGTGGCTCTTCAGGGATCAGAGCTTAGAAGGCTGGGTTGCTTTTAGCTGATACTCAGGTGTGAATTGTGTACTTGTCAGTAGGTCCAGGATGGATGAGGGGGAGGTGAAAGAGAGAAAGGAGGGAGGCTTAGCTCAGCATGGATGAGCTGAATCAGAGAGGGGCAGGCTGTGTGGGGAGAGTCAGAAGGAGCAGCTGTTCCCCAGAAGAATGCAATCCTTAGTTGATTTATGTTGGCTTGTTTCAGGGAAGTAGATGGGAGGTAGAACTTAGATAACTGTACCTCACCCACCTGATCACCTGCTACCTGGTTGCTTAGCTGGAGCCACAGTGGTTTCTCTGCCTGCTGTCTCTCCTATGCTTCGAGATTCTCCTTTCTGTTATTCTTTCTCCTGCCACTGGCTCTGTTCTGATGCTTTTCAATGACCTTTCCATTTAGGTCTCTTTTCTTTGTGCATCTTCTGTCTTGTGGTTGATTGCATCATTGGTCCCAATTCTGCACTCCCCTGTAACAGAATTATCTATTCATCCTCTTGCCATGGCCTCATAGTGTATGGTCCCTGATATGGGGCTTGGTCATATGTCTTTTCATGACCACTAGGATGTTCAAGCAGAGGCCTGAAATGTGCTTGTGCATTTGGGCTTGCCTTCTTGCATTTATGCTATCACCATGAGAAGAAAATGCCCTGGATAGCCTGGCCCGCATAGCTCAGTGATTGAGCATCAACTTATGAACCAGGAGGTCACAGTTTGATTCCCAGTCAGGGCACATGCCTGGGTTGTGGGCTTGATCCCTAGTGGGGGGCATGCAGGAGGCAGCTGATCAATGATTCTATCTCATCATTGATGTTCCTATCTCTCTTTCCCTCTACCTTCCTCTCTGAAATATATATATAATTTTTTTTCCTGGATAGCTTCTGGTCTAAGGATGATGAAAGATACATGGAGCAGACCTGGACCCCACTTATAGAGCCAAGCCCAGCCAAACCCAGCCAAAGTCAGTCATACTTAGCTAAAATGCAGGTGCAAGAGTGAGAAATAAGTGCTTATTGTTGTATGCCACTATGATTTTTGGAGTGTTTGTTATTCAGCAAAAGCTGACTAATACATAATTCTTATCTATTTTCCGCACTGCCAAAGACTCCACTGTGAAACATAGATTTATCTTGTTATTGGTATACAATGTCTGATTCTTCCTGCAGGATAAAATTCCAAACATTTATCCTGAGATGTAAGCCCTGCCTTGCCCAACTTCAGCTTCTCATTCCCATCTCACTCTACCACAAGCCTGACTCATTTGCCATCCAGAATACTTGAAGGTCTGAAGCATACTTTTGACTTTGACTCCTTCATACCTTTGTCTTCCCTTTCCTTCTGTCTGCACTCATCCCATACCTGCTTTGTCTTTTCCTACTTATTCTTCAAGACCAGCTCAAATGCCACCACTCTGTGAGACCTTGCAACCTACTGGCACATCGTAGATAATGCTGTAAGAGCACTCATTTCATGGCTTTATAACAAATTGTGTCTGTGCCCTGGCCTAGGCTGGTAGTTTTAGGAAAGTGACTCTATTCTATTCATGCTTGTGTCCCTTATATCTATGCCTAACTAATTTCCTGGCACACAGTAGATGCTCAGAACAGGTGTAATTAGTAAATTTTAAGGGACATCATTTGTCAGTCTGCCCTTCTAGGCAGTGCAATGAGCTTGTGGAGAGCAGATTAATTCTGAGGTCTCATGTAAGCAGCATTCCTGTGGTTCTCAGAGAAACTCTGCCAGGAAAGGAGTTATGCTTGGCAGAATCTGTGTTAAAGACTCTACCTGCTCTGTTCCAGGACAGATGGGAAGGCAGCATAATGCTATAACTGAAGCATGGTTCTTAGAATCAAGAGAGCCAACTTAAAGCCCTGGCCCTGTTACCAGCTAATCTCCTTCTCTTTGAGCAGGTTCTTTGTATAATGAAGCTGTTAGATTGGAGAGTCTCTCCAGACACTCCTGACTCCGATGTACAAGTGTTGCATTCTGTAGGAGTTGGAAAACGAGGGGTCCCTCCAGAATTCCCAAGATCCCCAGGAGACATGAAGAGCTGTGGAGGATGGGACAATTGGATTGTGGGAACCAGCCCTTTGCTGTGGGCAGGGAACTTGGTTATCTCTCTGTGTATCCTGGTTATCTATTTGTTGGATAAAAATGGCACCAAACTTGGTGGTTTACAACAAAAATTTATTATTATTTTTCATGCTTTTGTGGAGTGGCTAGGCTTATCCGGGCAGATTTTGCTCTTGTGGAGTTGCTGGCAAATGTGGCGGGGCTGCAGTTATTTGAGGGCTTGACTGGGTTGAACATCCAAGGTGCCACATCCATATGGCTGGCAGTTGATGCTGGCTGTCGGCTAGGGCTGTCCCTGGAGCACCCATGTGTGGCATTCCCATGTTGCTTGGGCCTCTCACAGTGGTGGGCAGGTTCTGAGAGGGAGCATCCCAAGAGTGAGAGTTCCTAGTGAGAGCCCCAGGCAGAAGCTGTGAGACTTCCTATGACCTAGGCTCAGAATCCTGAGAATATCATTTTTGCCACTTTCTTTTGGATAGGCAAGTCACGAAAGCTGGTCCAGATGTAAAAAGTGGGAAATAGTCCCCACCTCCCCATGGGAGGAATATTGAGGCATTTGCAGCCAACTTTAGTTCAGCCTGGGAATGTGCTGAGAAGGATCCTGGGATTGGAAAATCTTTTGAGACTGGAAAAAGCCCAGGTGAATGCAGGTGAACATTTTGGGGTGGCTTAGGAGCTATCCCAAAGACTGAGAAGGGATTTTAGATTTCATCCCATCTTTAATAAGAGCATCTGTCTGAGGTTCAGCTTCAGATGAATTTTTTTAAAGAGCTCCATGGCTCTTAAAGGTAATTTATGCCTGGGGTTTGGGGTGGGTCCCATGCATTAGCAAATAAATGTATGCTGAATAGTTCCTGGGCAGTCCTAGGCCAGCAGAAGACAGAGATGCAGGCATGGCCTGACCACATAGAAGGAGGTGCTTTTTTAGATTGGGGCTTCCCAGGAGTATGGGTAGAGCTTAGAGAGATTCCTTCTATTCCCATAGAAAAACACTTTGGGCCTTGGTTAAATTTCTCACTGGTCCATAGTCTCTTAGTGTCTGTTGTTAAAATTAAATAAAAAATGGAGATTAGACTTGAGAATTCCTGAAGTAGACAAAACCATTTAAACCACATAAATAAACTAAATTTATTTATGAACATAAGTGAAACTTAGGCTATTTCTTATAAATGCCTCTGATAATCATTAAAAAAATTAAATCATCTTCCTAAAAATGGTATGAGATAATTACTTTTAACCAATTCTCTGGCATCTGGAGATTCCTCTTTTAATAATGAATGATTTTAAAGGCTAACAACTTCCTCATTTTCACCTTCTAAGCAATCCTGTAACATCATGCCTCGGAGCTTCCTGTCAGTTTTAAATTTTAAAGCTCCCAGGTCACAAACTGCTCTTATATGCCCAATAAGCTCTTACTAAATATTATTTATTGATCTGATGGTTTTAATGTTGCTGTTTCTGGATTTTCGACACTGTTAACTCAGTTTTCCACTTGTAAGCTGGGTCCCCAGGGGCACTTATCACACTTCCATCCTCCGGTGTATCATGAGTTTTAACAGGAGATTCTGAGCCCTTTGTGAAAAAGCCCAACAGCATCATCTTTCTGAGCTGTTGAAATGTCATTTGCCCCATGAGACTGAAATCTCATTGAGGGTAGGAACTGTGTTTTCTTCATCTCTGTGTCCCACTGATGCCTATTTGCACGGAAAAAGTTCTCAATGAGGTTTAGAGCTGGGTTGGAGGAATTGAAAGCTTCAAACTGTCCTACTCATGGTTTCCTTGGGAGTCTCAGAATGGCCATAAAACCAGTGCTTTGAAGAAGATGTTTTGCTCCTAAAAGGGAGAAAGCTGACTTTTCTCTTTTGATGGATTGGTTGCCAGGCTACAGGGAGGAGAGGTGACTCACCATAAGGTTGGGATGGACAGGGAGGGGAGGAGGTCTTGGCTGGCTTTGATGCTGGGGGAACCACTCCACGGCGGGGCTTGTCATGTTTGCCTGTTTTTAGTCATGGGGTCATTAGGTTCTGTGGCATGTGGCCCTGACTCTCAATTCTTAGAAGCATGGAAAGATGGGTTAAAGGCTATCCAGGTCCAAAACTTGCCATAAATTTGTCATGATCTGATTTCCCTTTTTAGGCACTGCACCGTGTATGTTTATTTCTAGTGTCCAATGGAGGCCTGGGAATTAGATAATTTGAAGACAGTTGGCTAATCAACCACATGTTCTTGGCTCCTCTGGGTGCTAATGTCAGTGGAAAAAATTCAAAAGCATAACTGGTCCCTTGTGAAGGCAGCATTCACTCTGCCTCTTTCCTCTCCCTGGCATTATAGTTGGTCCATCTCTTTAAAATGACCAAGTGGAATGGTTCTTCCTGGTGGGACTCATGGCATCAGGAGTGGATCTTTCTGAACTGATGAACCCAGACAGGGCTGAGGTCCTGAGCCTTGAATAATGGAATCTGTCTTAGTTTGAGTTTCCCCTCAAACGTAGTCTGAAACCAGGGCTTAGGTGCTGGTAGTTTTCTGGTAGGTGACCCCAGGAGGCATGAGGGAGAAGCGAGAAGGATGAGACAGAAAAGGAGAAAGAATGCAAATAGAGTGTTACTGTGAGCTCAGTTTTTAAGACATCTGAGAAACATGGAGAATGGCCCCCTGAAGGATGAAAATCTGGGCACTTACCCACTGGCTCCTCATTCCCCCATTGGCTATGGGTTAGCCCCTGGTTGGCTTCCCTGCTATCCTGGCTGCTCTTGTCCTGGGCTTACAAGGCCCTGCAGTGTTGTAGAAGGAAGAAAGTGGAAACAAAGGTGGGATGTGCTTGAGGTGGGAAGCTGTCAGTGAGAGATGAGGTTGTGCTTTCAAGGACCTGTCCATGAAGCAGGCTTTAATCAGAGGTGGGCTGAGCATACATAATGTAGGTCACCTACTTTCAGTGGGGACTACTTCTGATGATGTCTTGAACCAGTAGGAGTAATGGGCTCTTGGGACTCAATTACAAGGCACAGGAGCAACGGGTTAGATGGGGGCTTACCTAATTCTTCAATGTTTAGAATAGACTTATTATTAGTTAGAAGACCCACTACTATCGTCTACTCCTGGCCCCACTTCTACCAACTTAAGGTGTTTTTCTTATCTGAGACCAGAAAATATTCACCTTCATATTTACCTTTAGGTTTACCATTTTCACTCTTTGTTTCTCTAAGTAAATAAAAATATTTGAAATATTTGAATATATAATGGCCAAGAATTATCTAAAATTAATAAAAAGATCACAAGTAAATGCTCACTGTACCCAGATCAGGATTAATATAAAACACACACACACACACACACACACACACACACACACACACCACAGTCAAACTGCTAACTCCAAAGATAAAAAGGTGAAGGCAGCCAGAGAAAAAAGAAATATTATATAAAGAAGAATAAAGTAAGAGTATTTCTTCTCTTACATTCTTTTTCTCTTTTCTCTTCTTGGGACTTTAATTACAGGTATGTTAGACTGCTTGTCCCACCGCTTTTACAAGTTTGTTCTATTTTCCCACATTTTGTTGGCAGTGGGGTTCAGTATGTACAATTTTTATTGATCTATCTTCAAGTTCATTGATTCCTTGCTCAGCTGTGTCCAGCCTGCCGAAGTCCAGAGAAAGAATTAACCTCTGAAATTGCTTTTTGTATTTCTAGCATTTCTATTTGACTCTTTTTGACTCTCTGCTGAAATTCCCTATCTGTTGGTTCATGTTACCATTAGATTCATTAGAGTCATGATCAATTTTCCATTAGATTTTTTAACATAGTAATCATGGTTATTTTAAAGTCTATGTTTGACAGTTCCAACATCTGAGTCATCTGAGTCTGGTTCGATTGGTTATTTTCTTTCTCTGCATTGGGCTGTTCTTTCTTGTGTATCCCAAGATTTTTGATTGCATTCCAGACATTCGTTGTAGAAAAACAGTAGAGACTGAAGTAAATAGTATTACACCCAGAAAAGAGCATGCCTTTACTATCAGGCCAATTAACATGGGTGGCTGAGTCAATCTACTTAGGAATCCAGCTGGGTTTTGATTATGTCTCTGTTATCATTTCCTGGAGTACAGCAGAGACTTCAGATTCCTCTATCAGTGGGCTGCTGTTATCTTTTGCTTAATGTGGGAGTTGGAATGCGTGGGAGTTGTCTCAGTGTTCCTGTTTCATACTCAGCTTTCAGCTGTACCTGTGTGGTCAATTTCTCCAACATTTTGACACTCCCCTGTAATAGACTCTGTTGCTTATTATTTGATGCTTATGATGGGGACTGGGGAGTGTCTCACTTTTCCTGGTCTGGCCTTAGGCTTCGACAGTGGCTGTGCACCTGAGTTTCAGGGATAGGGGTGTATCAGTATATTCCATCCCTCAAATCCCCACCTTGGACATCAAACTCTGCAGTTTATCTATGTTGGATCTTGGTTGGGAGAAAGTTTTCTGCTTCTTCACCAGTGGTAGAAAACTCCTGCTTTGTGTTGGTGCAAGATTCTAGACCCATTTTCTTCCCCTGTTCCAGCAGTTTAAGGCCATTGCTCCTTCTGAAGGAAGGGCTGGGAAGTGGGGAGGGTGTTGTGCCTGCACTGCAGTGACAGCAGACCTGCATCACCTGCATCTCCTGCACACCTGCATCACCTTGGAGCACTCATTCCAGCCCCTTCTCCTGCACCAATCCTTCCCATGGGCTCCTGGCAAAGGCCCATGGCAAAGAATTTGTGAGTGACTGTGAATTCTATTTGTGTTTGGGACTCCCAGTAATTCTAAACTGATATGCTGGCCCACGCTTAACTTTTTAGAATTCATTGAAATTTTAGCTCATTTCTTCTTATCTACTTTGGTGGTGGCTGCCTCTGCAGGCTGTGGTGCTCTGACAAAGGTGAAATGGTTCGCATATACCATCTCTCCTCAAAGAGGCTTCTCATCCTTTGGAATGTAGTTCATTTGGTTGCTTTGTGACTTCAACTCTTTGATGGACTCAAAAACAGTTATGCTTTTGTAATTCCTGGCTTTTCCTCATTGTCAGGGTGGGAAGAAGTATTCTGTGGATTTTGACATATTTTGTGGAAGTGGGGCAACTATTATTTGAATATCTGTTATATGCAGGGAACTCAGCCCGCCCCTGTTTGTCAACTTTGCAACATGATTCATCCCTTTTGACCAGTCCTGCTGAGATGAACAACTTTTTGGCCACCTTTTTGATTTGGGGACAGTCACCACATCTATTTTGCCACCTAAGGGCAGTGTGGTAAAGTAGGAGGAGATCAGGGATGCTGTCAGAACTGCTAATGCCATGAGAGTGTTGACCAGGTATCTCTTCAGTTGCGGCTATTCACTCTCTCCAGTTGTGTGACTTTAAGCAGGTCTTGGTTTTCTTCTCTGTAAAATCAGACTTTGAGCTAAATTCTCTTCGAATGGATGGCCTCCAGACACTGGTGGGCTAATGATTCACGGGGCTTTGGAATCTATATGCACATATGCATTTTGTCACTCAACAGGTAATGAAAGGGTAAATGCTATCTTGTGGGGTTATGAGAAATGTTCTGTGTTACAATCAGTGCTCATATTTGGGAAGGAGAAAACCACTGCTAAGCTTCTGTGGTTTTCAAACAGCGTTTCCACCTCTATCTCCCACCATTTTATCCAGGACGGCTCAGACTTCACATAGCTTATTTCTTGGGCTTGCTCTCAAGTGTCTGCTTGAAGTAAAAGTTTTGTGGAAAAAAATAAATCCACTCAGAAATCAGATCAGTGGTTGCCTGGAGGCAGGGGTTGGGGAAGGAAATGAGAGCTTTTGAAGATGGTGGGAGTGTTCTGTGTTTTGATTGTGGTGGTTGTTATCAGGGTGTGTTGTGTGTATTTGGTGAAACTCATTGAGTTGTGTATTAAAATGGGTGAAATGTGTGGCATGTAAATTAAACTTCCAGAAAGTTGATTTAAAAATGGAAAACTTCTGCCTCAGATTAGTGTTTCTTAAATGTTTAAATATCCATGCTCCTCTAGATTAGACTAAAAACCTCACACTGTTCTTTAGTTACTTAGAATTTCAAAATAAAGTAATTACAGCAGGAAAGAGTAAATAAAAACAGAGGTAATTTTAGAATATGTTCCGTTAATTTGGAGATAAGAATAATAAAACAAGTACCTGGCTTCCTACCACTCAGAATTTGTATTTGCATTTTATATTTTTAACTTTAGGTGTTTGTGTTTGTGTGTAAGAACAAAGTATATTGATGCATTTGAAGTTCCCTTGGCTACTACCATTTCAGCCCCGTCTCATTTCTGACCTCCCTTTTTGCCTTTTCTCCCTTTCTTCCTACAGGCAATAGTACAAAAGTTTGGTATACCATCTTCCAGTGCATTTTGACATCTTTTTCACACACACATAAATAAGAACAATACATAAAATTGTTGTGAACTTTTACTTATAAGTTTATGCATTTGGTTTCAGACTATACAGATCATTCTGCAAGTTGCTTTTCTTCCATCAACATTATATTTTTGAGATCTCATATTGATATGTATCTAGGTCTAGGTAAGTTTTCTTACTGCTGTGCAGATTTTGACCATACTAATATACCACAATTTAATTTTCAATATCTTTTTTTGGTTATTGTGAGGAACAATGTGGTCATCATCTTCTTTTTACATGCAGGGCATTTCTTCAGGTTATACCTACAACTGGAATTCCTCGATCATGGGGTTAGAACATGCTTTTTCTTTTCTTTTTTTAAAAAATATATTTTATTGATTTTTTACAGAGAGGAAGGGAGAGTGATAGAGAGTTAGAAACATCGACAAGAGAGAAACATCGATTAGCTGCATTTCTACCAGGCTCCGAGGTTAATGGACGCTGCTGGTGGGACCACTCCAATAGTGGGGGGCTGGTAAGTCAGAGGACAATCTAAACATCACAAGCACCAGGAAACTGGAACATTTTATTTATTTTTTTTTTTATTTATTTTTTTTTAAATCACACTTATGTGTAACTCTTTTATTTTTTTTTTCCAAATATATTTTATTGATTTTTTACAGAGAGGAAGGGAGAGAGATAGAGAGTTAGAAACATCGATGAGAGAGAAACATCGATCAGCTGCATCCTGCACATCTCCCACTGGGGATGTGCCCGCAACCCAGGTACATGCCCTTGACTGGAATCGAACCTGGGACCCTTCAGTCCGCAGGCCGACACTCTATCCACTGAGCCAAACCGGTTTCGGCTAGAACATGCTTTTTCAGCTACGCATTGCATCCCAGCTTTCCCCCCAAAATTCTGATGGTCACATTTTCCCTTCTATTACTTTGGCTCTATAGAGAATCATTGTTCTAGAACAGGAGTTGGCAAATGTTTTCTTAAAGGGCCAGAGAGGAAATATTTCAAGTTTTGCTGGCCAAGAGGCAAAATCGAGAATATTATGCAACTATTGAAATGGTTATGTAGGTAATTAATAGGTGATAAACATTTTAAAATGTAAAAGCCATTCTTAGCTCCCAGGCTGTGAAAAAGCAGTGGCTGGATCTGGCTCATGTGCTGTAGTTTGCTGGCCCTACTCTAGACTTTTCAGGTTCTAGACCAGCGGTTCTCAACCTGTGGGTCGAGACCCCTTTGGTGGTCGAACGACCCTTTCACAGAGGTCGCCTAAGACCATCCTGCATATCAGATATTTACATTACGATTCATAACAGTAGCAACATTACAGTTATGAAGTAGCAATGAAAATAATTTTATGGTTGGGTCACAACATGAGGAACTGTATTTAAAGGGCCACAAGGTTGAGAACCACTGTTCTAGACAATCTTCTAGTTCTAGTATAAATTTACTAATTAATAGGTAAATTAATATAGGTGCACACACACACAGTATAAGAAGTTTGGGTGTTGGCACATGAACACTTTTGATTGAGGAAAACCCCAGAATAAATGGTGCCCATGTCCTACAAAGCCGCTGCTCTTGGTTTTTAAGAGTAGTGGCTCAAAAATATCTCCATTTTCAACCCCAGGTGCCTCCTACTCCTGTGCCCTCAGTGGATGGTGTGCCCCTTTCCTTGCTGAGCGAACAAATTAATATAGGTGCACACACACACAGTATAAGAAGTTAGGGTGTTGGCACATGAACACTTTTGATTGAGGAGAACCCCAGAATACATGGTGCCCATGCCCTACAAAGCCGCTGCCCTTGGTTTTTTAAGAGTAGTGGCTCAAAAATGTCTCCATTTTCAACCCCAGGTGCCTCCTGCTCCTGTGCCCTCAGTGGGTGGTGTGCCCCTTTCCTTGCTGAGCGAACGCACAGCAGTGGTGCTTCTATCTCCATAGGGATTTGTAGTTACGGGAACACAGGGGCCCAACTCTTCCAAATCCCAGTGCCTCTAGCTAACATTCTGTTCATCCACCTATATGTGGGTTCATCCAGTGCACAGTCTCCCTGTCCCATCATCCTCACTGCCTCTCGCGTTCCACCTGTGCCGATTATGACAACCCACCTTGTATTCCCCTCCAGCAAGCATAGTCCCACTCCTGTCCCAGCCCCAGTCGTCAACAGCTCAGAGAAGGCATGACAATGAACAGAGGAGGGCAATTTACTGAAGTTCTTCAAGACCAGTCTCCTGAAAGCGGGGCGGGGGGGCACCTGAGTCTCTTCCAGGCCCCACCCCTGAAGGATGGGGCTTGTGCCAGGGCTGGGCGAGGCAGCCCCATGAAGAAATCAGCTGGAATCATTAGAGCTGGTGGACTAGTGAGGCTCCTGGCTTTCTTTTCCAGAACTTTCTACCTACGCCATCTGTTCTTGCAGCAATGGCTGCGCAGGGCCTGGGGTGGATAGCTGGTGGGGTTGGTAATCAGGTTCGGGTTTCCAATCACTGGTTGCATGATCTACTGACTCAAGCATTCTGCCCTTTACCTAGGCAGTGGTCGGCAAACTCATTAGTCAACAGAGCCAAATATCAACAGTACAACGATTGAAATTTCTTTTGAGAACCAAATTTTTAAAACTTAAACTATATAGGTAGGTACATTGTTATTAACTTAATTAGGGTACTCCTAGGAAGAGCTACACTCAAGGGGCCAAAGAACCGCATGTGGCTCGAGAGCCGCAGTTTGCCGACCACTGAATTAGAGCAAACGGCTCAGCAATGAGCATCAGGATTCCTGGAGCTCAAATGTGCTGCTGCCCGCACAGAGGGTTAAATCGGACTGTTCGCACCTGGGCGAAAGTCCTCTAAATGGTTCTGTGGATCACATTGTTTATCCCCGGCAGAGTTGGAGTGATGCAGAGACCGAGGAACTCAGAGGAAGGGTTCCATGAGAAGATACAACTCATTAGTGAGACCACTCACAGTAAATATTTATCTCTTTGTTTCCGTAAATATTCTCAGGATCCTGTATTAATTCCCACTGTATAACATGAGGTTCACTGGGGAATCTTTTATCCCCTCTGGCCTTTGTAGATGCTGCTGCTTGAGCCAGACAAACCGTCTCTCTCTTCCAGTCTTCCCCCCTGAGAATTCTTAGTCATAGGCTTGGACTCACTCACAGTGCCTTCCTGGGCTCCTGCAGCACTGGACACCCTCCCCTCCCCGCCGTAGTACTTGTCACAGTGGGTTGTAATTGCTTATGCACTTATCAGAACCCTCCACTAGGTCAGAAATAGCTTCTTCATTGCTGTCCTCACAGCCCAGCCTGTGCCTGGGACCAGGCTGAATGGAGCTGAAATGGCCTCTAAAATGGCAAAAGGCACAGACTCTCCCGTTCTCCCTGGTCCCGGGAGAGTCAAAGTAAGGAAAGCAAGAGTAGTTGTCAAACCAGGTGGCACATTGACAGCGCAGTGAAGACAGGCAGGAGGTCAGAGCTGAGGACGTGAGGACCACATCTTGGGATGGGTTTCCAGTGTCTGGAGTTCCAGAGGCTGATTATGCACCCTGCCAGAGCGCCCAGATGCATTCCTGGCTGCTGGCAGAAGATGAGGAGGTCAGGCAGGGGTTTTGAGGTGCTGGGATGGGCCAAAGACTCTGCACTGGGTGTGTAGGGTCCAAAGCTGGTTCTAGAGGTTCAACCTGAGGGGTACCTGGCCGGCCTGCAGGGCAGGTCAAGAGCATGTAACAAGCTCAGGAGTGGCTCCAACATGGAAGCTCCAACAACTCAGACATGTGAGACAAAGTAGGAGGTGCAGGACACCAGCAAGTTCAATTGCTAGTGAGGTGGATCCAGGGCCAGTGATGTGCCGTTCAGGAGCCAGGCCTTGAGGTGGGAGAAGATACAAATAGGTGGGCTGCAGGGTCTAAGTGGAGCTCAAGAGAAAAAAATAACATGGCTTTTATTAGGCTGGGTCCCCCCAGAAGCAGACCCTGAGACAAAGATTCTAGGGCAAGTGGTTTATTTAGGAAGTGAAGGAAACAATGATAGGAGAGTGGAGAGGGGACACAGGAAAGGGACGGCATCTGATCAGGTGTTATAAAATGAGTTCCGGCTGAGGGCACTGGGAGCTCT
>NW_005370838.1:738415-750218 GCF_000412655.1 Myotis brandtii | reverse complement strand
GGGTGGGTGGGGGTGTCTGGGAGCCAGTGTAGAGCATGGCTAGAGCCATCTACCTGAGGAGTGAGGGAGCTTGGGAATTTACCCACCAATTCCCATCTGTCATGGGTTGATTTCTTCTCCCTCATGGGTGGTGTAAAGTGACTTCAGCACCAAAGCCCACAGGCAGAGAGTGCAGAGCTGGCAGTGGGACCTTGGGAGCAGTGTGCACTGAACTGATGGGGACTGAGGGCTGGGAGGTGCCGTAGGCATCGACTTTTTAAAAAATTTATCTTTATTGTTGAAAGTATTACAGAAAGCTCATCCCTGGACCAGCAAAGTATTCTAACACAATATTTTGAGCAGCTGCACATGTGCCAATGAGTACCCTTGAGCTGGCTGCTGACATCCTTCTTGCCCATTGACCTGGGGGTGGCTGAATCTGCAGTTGTTCCCACTCACTGAGACCCTTGAGCAGAGAAGCCCAATCTTGATTCCTTTACCTTCCCCTATCTCCCGGGTCTGCTGGGGAGAAGACCATTAAGAACTCTGGGTTGAACAGAACTAAAACCCAGCTTGGCTATTCTCTCAAGATTCTGAGATGCTTTTTCTTCTATGAGATCTACTTTATACCTGTTGTGTTGAAATATTTCTAATGCCACTTTTGCATCAACTTCCAGAGTTTCAAATGAAAGGTCTTTATAAATTAAAGTATTAACATCTTTTGTGAAAGAACGTAGGTTCTCTTTTGTTGGCATCCACTCATCAAGCCTCTTATCCAAAACTACATCATAGCAGAAGGCTCCAGCGATCACAGGCACTTCTGGAGCTCTGACCAAACTGACCAAGTATTCGTCTTTGAATGCCCTCTCTATCACACAGCCCATCATCATGGCACAAGACCACCAGTAAGCCTTATTAACTTCTCCTGGATCAGGATCTTTGAAAGTAAGGAACTGAATTTCACAGGGTTTGGTCAAAGGCTTGTACATGTCCCACGGCTGTTCATCCACAAGAGCCAGAATGGACTTCTTGCAGTACCACTCACTTAAATGCATGTCACAACTGTAGGGCGTCGACACGTTTTTATTCATCACAAATGTGGTGCCAGGGTCCGTTTTCCCAACGAGTTTAACCTCGATCTTCTCGGCCCGGGGAGTTAGTGATGACTGCCTGTCTTTCTCTTTATTGAAGACATTGTTCTGCATTTCTATCAGTGTGGTCGGTGACAGCTGAGATGCTGTGGATGTTGCTATACATCTCCAGCCAGCGCCACCACTGGGGATGGCGTGCCAGAGCCATGACCCCCAGACTCCCACAGCCATGGCCATCACTTCCGTCCTGGCCCAGAAGAGCACTTTCTAGAATAAATTTGCTTATGTAGCCCATTTTCTAGGTATTTCCCCAGATGAATGTGTGTGTGTGTGTGTGTGTGTGTGTTTGTGTAAGTCGATGTCTTATAGAATTGTCATACAATGCCTAGTCTAGGAGAAAAGACTAATTTTTGGCAAGAATTCTATGGCTATTAGAATTTCTTGACTGGACAGACCAAGGGTGGACCTTGGGAAAGAACACTGAGGCAGCCTGAGGCAGCCCTGCCCTCGAGTGTCTGCAGCTACGCGAGGCTGAGGTGAGATTGGCCTGAAGGCAGGACTAGGAGGTGCCCTCAGTGGCCTGCTCTGCCCAGTTCCCTGGTTCACATGTTTTACATACTTAGTCCTGTGTTTAGGGTCTTGTCCAGGAAAATGATTTTGACTGCTGCTGGAAAGGATTTTTCTTCCCAAGATTTTGGATGTGTTTCATTTTCCAATTTTGAAAAGTGAGAGTGATATTTTCCCACTGAGTCTGTGGAGGTCAGGAGTAGGGTCATGGTCACTCTCTGGCTGCTGTCCTTCCCTCTCCCTCCCACACACTCATCTCTGCTGTTGGCCTGGGAGAACCCAGGTCCTCACTTGGCTGCCAGCCTTCTCCTTCAAGGCCAGCCTTCTCCTTGAAGGCCCTCTGTCCTTCTGATATATCCTCCCTCAGGCTTGGGTTTCCAAGAAGACAGAAAACATGAATATCACAAGTCTATACCTTCTACTTGTCCACATCCAACACGAAACTATTCTGTGGTTATTTTTCCTGACTGCTCGCCAGTTATCATCTCTCCCTGGAGTTCATATGAAAAATGCCAAACCTTTCTGCCAGTCCCTGGGCCAGACCAACATTCCAGGCGAGACCTCTGGGAACTGAGCACGAGTCTTCCTTCTTGAAGGGTCCCACTGGTGTCTTCCCTCACCATGCTCCACTTCCTCAGCAAGGCCACAGCTGTGACATCTGGAGGAAAAGGTAGTAAGAGGTGATGGTGATGCAAGTCAATGCATCATGGTTTGCCATACCTGACTGCGCCATCAGAGATATGCCTGGAGGGTTTACAAAAATGATAGAATTTTGAGTTCTGTATCAGTTAGCTTTGGCTGTGTAACAAATGCTTCAAAACTTAGTGGCTTAAAACATCAGCCATTTATTTAGCTTATGATTCTGTAGGGGGGTGATTTGCTCTGAATCTGCTCATCTGATCTTGGTAGGATTACATAGGCACTATGGTCTAGAATGGCCTCCTTCACATGGCTGGTGATTGGCAGGCTATCAACTGGGGTGCCCAATGCAATTAGGCCACAAGTCTCTCTTCTTCCAGCGGGCCAACTCAGGCTCATTCACATGAAGCCACAGAGAATCCAGGAGCAGCTGGAGGCGGGGGTTTCCTTTCAAGTCTCTTCTTGTGTCACATTTACTGAGGCCCTAATGGTAAGTCACATGGACAAGCCCAGAGCTGTTGTGGGACAGGATCACCTAAGGGAGTGGGTACAAGAGGTATGAACCAATTGTATTACATTACAGCATACCCAGCATGGATTTTTACTCCAGACTCACTAAATCTGACTCTGGGGGTGGCCCCCCAAATCCATAGTTTTAATCCGTTACTGAGTAATTCTCACACAGCTGGTCCACAGAAAGTCAGTGGGCCACTGAGAACTATGACGAGTTGTGAACTTGGAAGCCTGCAGAGGTCAGGCATGCTACATAAACATGTGACATCATGGGTATAGGATTACAGGGAATGCAGAGTCTGGGCAAATTGGACAGTCACCGAATGGAAGACTGTGACAGTTTTCTTAATGTATTGACCAAGCCAAACCCCACATGTGCCCAAATGGCATGTGGCTGTAAGCCAGTGTCCCTCATAAGCTCAGTTTTATTACAATTTCCCAAACTGTTAGAGAGACAGCTGGCCCAGGTATGAGGGGCCATACATCAGTGCACAAAGAGCCCTACTCTCATCCCAGCTGCCCAGCCATCGGTGTTCACACAGGGCAGCTGGCACCCAGGAGTTCTCCCTTCCTTTCCATCTTGGACTTAAATTCACCCTCCTGCTGAAATCTTCCCTGATAATCCCCTACGTTATTTTCCTCTCCACTACTCATCACCATCTGACATATGCTTTCTCTGCTTATTGGTTTAATACCTCTCTCTCCCACAAGAACCTAAGCTCCATGGACTCTTGTCTGTTTTGTTCATTTCAATGGGCACTTAATGAATATTTCTTCAATGCATGGAGCTCCCTTGCTATAATTTTTCATTTTGATTATTTATTTTTGCTGGCCATACTCTGGCCTCAGGAATGGTACCAGCCTGGCATTGAGCACCTCTCTGTGTTTGCTCTGTGGATTGAAGTCATGTTGATGGAATAGGTTCCTCTCACATATGCCCATCTTCCTCCAAATCCATTTGCATCGAAAGAATGTTCTCTCACAGATTCTCAGAGGTGGATGAAGCTGAGCCAGGGCTCATCTGGAGGCGTAGCAAAGAGAGAGAGAATGCAGGACCTTGGAGTAAGAAGGTGTTGGAGATCTTTGCTTTAGATGCTACTCCACATGACATTTATTACTAATTTAATTGATGAAAATATTTAAGTTCTACTCTCTTAGCAAAGCTCAATTATACAATACAGTATGATCAACTATAGTCACCATATTTTACATTAAAACCTCAGATCTTATTCATCTTATAGCTGAAATTTAGTACCCCTTTACCCTTATTTCCCCTACACCCTAGACTCTGCCAATCACTTTTCTACTCATTTTTATGAGTTGACTATTTTTAGATTCCACATGTAAGCAACACCATGCAGTACTTATGTTTCTCAATCTGACTTATTTCCCTTAATGTTCCTTATAATGTCCTCCATCCATCCATGTTGTCACAAATTGCAGGATTTCCTTCTTTCTCGTGGCTGAGTGATATTCTGTTGGATGTATGTACCATATCCTCCTTATCCATTCTTCCACTGATGGACTCGTAGGTTGTTTTCATATCTTGGTTCTTGAGAATAATGCTGTACCACCCAGCACTTAGAATGCAGACCATCAGGACTAGAAAGACCATAGCTACGAGAGAATGGAGATAGGAGAAGTGTTTGTGTGGTCAGAGTGGGGCAGGCAATTCAGCACATCCCTGGGCCCTTACTTATCTAGGGGAGAGGGGGGCATCTGAATTTGCTGCAGAGAGCTGCAGTGGTGTTAGGAATCTGCCACAGACCCCAGAGTCAATCTGAAACTCCACTTTCCCACTTCTCAGCCCACCAAGTTCCCACCACACCATTCTGCCCCCTCTTATCTTAGAAGCGTGGGCAAATCAGAGTTTCCGTACCAAACCAAATTCTGCTTTGTGTACCTCGGAAGTGAGTAAATGCTTGGTCCTAAGATGCTCTGAGAAAAAGAGGAAAGAATGTAAGCGTTTTATAAAGACAAAGATAAACTCTCAGGAGGCTGGGGTTCAAATTGTTCAAGAGAGAAGCAGAACTTTTGATAAGTCCTTTTAAAGTACAGGGGAACAACGTGGCAAGACCCAGGCTTCTCAGTCAGAGAAGAAGTGGAGTTGGTGGGGAAGCCGCTGCTCGTGTGTCTCACGGAGGCGATGCTTCAGCAGCACATACTTGGTTCAGACAGAATCATCCAGCTGCTTGTTCTGCAGCTCGCTGGAGGCAGGTGTGAGCAGCCCAGGCTGCTTTAGATCACTGTTTACAGTCTGGAGAAATTGTGTGCTTCCAAGGGCCAAATGCTCAAGTCAGACACACCGTGTTCCTCTTTGGAAACCCGGGACTTCTTGGAGAATGGCTCACATAAAACATGGAGATTCAGCAGTTTCAAGTATGAGAGAAGTTGCAGATTCAGGTCCTTTCCTGATATGCCTCCAAGTACATCCATCTGCTGGAAAAGGCGTGTTGCTTTCTGATGCCAGGAGGCTGGCCTGCAGGGGTCTCCTATAGCCTAGTTCAGGGGAGGTGAGTAGTATTGCTAACTGGGGCTGAACCCAAATGATGCTTGATCTGAGGAGATCTGTGCTCACTTGCTTCTGTGCTTCTTTGTGAGACAGTGAGTCCCCCAAGTCATCCCCTCCCAGGAGCGTGGCAGGAAGGGAGGCTGGTCCACCCCTGCTACAGCATCCCAGAATGGAACCCGATCTTTGGATTGCGCCCCGCATTGCACAAGAACAGTGTTTGCTCATCTTGGCTTCTGCCTCCCGGAGTGTCCCTGGCTTCAATGTTGAAAGGCCGGCGGCAGAGGTCAGTGGGATGCTGACTCTGCAGAAGGGGTGGTGGGGAGTTAAGATACCTCTCAGAGGTGTCAACAGTCCTGTGGGAAGCTCCTACAAGACAAGTCTGAGGACAAGAGACTGAAAGGAGTAAGTAAAGGAGAAACAGTGATATGAGCAAAAGCCCTATGTCTGAGAATTTGGGAGCTGAGAAGAAGTGGGTACTATTGCCCTGCCAAAGGAAGTCTAACTGATTGCTGAAGACCAAGACAGGAATCCTATGAGGCTGCCAGTTGGGTTCATAGTCAACTTCAAAAACAACCATTTGAGCCCAGTGATGATCACCAAAGGAGGTAGAGTCACCACCAGCCTCAAATCTCTATGTCCTGTGTAGACTTCAGAACTGAACTCTAGGTTTGTCTGCCTACCTGGCATCTCCACTCTGATATCTCGTAGGCACCCCACATTTCACACATCCAAAAACAAGCTCCTGACCCTTCCTACCCACACCTGAGCCTCCCTGTCTTTTCTGTCCCACTCAATGACAAGTCCTCCCTCCCAGGAGCTCAGGCAAACATCTTCCAGTCACCACTGACTCTTCTCTTTTGTTTACATTGTACATGAAATCCATCAGCAAATCCTGGTGGCTGGACCTTCAAAATATACAGAATCTGTCAATTTTTTAATGTATATTTTTATTGATTTCAGAGAAGATGGGAGAGGGAGAGAGAGAGATAGAAACATCAATTATGAGAGAGAATCATTCATTGGCTGCCTCCTGCATGCCCCACACTGGGATGGAGCCTGCAACCCAGGCATGTGCCCTGACCTGGAATTGAACCGTGACCTCCTGGTTCATAGGTCAATGCTCAACCACTGAGCCACCATCCTGGTCTGAGTCATTGCCTCCTGTTAGCCGTATTGTGGCCGTCTCCTACATGGTCATCTACTCCTTATTGTCTTTCTTCAGCACAACAGCTAGAGTGAATCTCTTAAAAGGTTAGATGTGATATTTTGTTCCAAGCTTTCCCTTTTACTGAGTAAAATCCAAAGTCCTAGCATGGTCTTACATGCTCTGGCCTGCCAGCCCTTCTCTGACTTCCTTTCACAGCCTGGGAGGCATCTAGCACAGTGCCTGGCACAGAGTTGGTCCTCAAAAGTGTTAGATGTTGCTATAATGAAGTCCATCACTCTTCAGTGTCCCCCCAAGTCCCATCTACTCAAGAAAAACATTAGTAAATAACTAACATTTTGTTAGTTTTCCACTTTAAACCTCTCTATGCTGGTATGAATTAGGTGCATTTTTTTCCCCTATTTTACAGTTCAGGAATCTGGGGTTGGAGAGGTAAAGTGACATTCCTCACAATTGTCAGTGGTCCGTTTAACTCTAGGAGAGAATGTGGGCAATGTCAGTGTTCATCATTCGGCAAACTCCTCCTTGAGCAGAGCTGCCTTTTTGAAGAATCAGCAGAGATGACCCACAGAGCTGGGCAATGTCTCAGGGGCACTGTTGGTTGTCTGGGTGCTTGGAACATTTCTGAGGAAGGTGGGCACCATTTTGGGGGGGTTCAACCTCATTTCATTTTTTAATTGTAAAAATTGTATAACATAAAATTTACCATCTTAACTATTTTAAGTATATAGTCCAGTCATATTAGGTATATTCACACTGTTGCGAAACATATCTCCAAAAATTTTTCATGTTGCGAATATGAAATTCTATAAACATTAAACAAAAATTCTCTCCCTCCTACTCCCACACAGACACTGGTTTCTTTCACTTAGCAGAATGTCCTCAAGGCTCATCCATGTTTTAGCATGTAACAGGATTTCCTTCCTTCTAAGGCTACATTATATCCCGTTGTATGTATATGGCACATTTAGTTTATCCATTCCTCCATTGGTGGACATTCAGTTTGGGAAGCATTTCATAGCAGCCTCTCTGACAACTAGGCAGACAGAAACCAACTCTGTTGAAGAAGCTCCATTGAGCTCAGCCTGACAAGTGATAACTTGGGCCAGACACCGCCTATAAAAAGGAAGGCAACTCCTAAAAATTCTTTCACTAACATTGGGAGAGATCCCGTGAGGAAAGAACAGTAGACAAGGTTTGCAACATCAGGGCGAAAGTAAATGAACAAAGCTCATGGTAAAAATGAACCCAAACCAAAGGCCAGGTTTTTTCTTTGGTTGATTCAGGGTATGGATTTGGCACTTCATTTGGTCTGGATCCACGTTCTTCTTAGTGTGGAGCTGAAGGAATGCAGGGAGTTCCTCTGGCCAGACACAAACGTTTATTGTGTCCTCTCAAACTCCATCACTTTGATCCTCTTTCCACATTTTCCCCGCGATGCCAATGACAGTGGAAAAGGAAAGTGGCTTGAGTTGATTGATTTTTCCTTTGAATGTGAGTGTTTTTGCTCTTGGGATCTTCACTGTGAAGCAGAGCTCAGTGTCTGAACAGCAGCCATCCCTGCCCTGGTGTGAGGTTAACACTTGGTGTTGGGGGGAGAGAGGCTTTTGTTTTCTTCTGTCAGCAGTCAAATCATGATGGCTCTGCCGGGGGTGGGTCTGTGTCTGGCATCACTAACTTATCTAGAGGATTGTTACATGGACAGTGCAGAGCACCCTGGGAGGAGAGATGGACGACCACACACACACACACACACATACACGGCAGAGAGTGGTTTCCTGTTCACAGCTCTTCAAACCTGATTTTTGTATGTATCTAAATAGATGCTTGAAAGATGGTATCTGTGTGGCAGACATATTTTCAGTCTTCCTAAGACTGCCAGTGTGACTTTGAGTGAGTGATTTAACCACATAGATCTTCATTTTCCTTAAGTATTTGGGGGAGGGGTGCGGTGGGTGGGCAATGCTATCCAATCACAGCGTATGGAAAAGTGCCGTGCACATAGTGGGCACATGATACATTTTTAATTCCATCTTTGTTTCTTCAACACGAATTTCCTTTCCAACAACTCAAGGATGCCTTTCAAGTGGCTAATTGTAAGGACAGTCATTGTCATCTGTGCTGGTTTGATTTGCAGCCTTTTTAAAAAAGGCATCCAAGGTCATCTTCTTAGGAAGTCTAAGAGACAAACCTCAGCCTGTCTTCATTCTTTTCCAGATGGAAAATGGAAAAATGTGGTCAAGCATCCAAATGTTTGGTCTGTAAAACCCTCAAAACCTTCAGATGTCTGGTGTTGGGAGGACAAGATGCCATCTGAGCATGTGAGTGTTATAACATCACAGCTGGCAGTGCCATTGGGACTTTTGGTTTTAGCCAGGTAACCCAGGAGAACAGCCCAGGCGTTGTGCTTTAACTCATTGCTTCTCTTTCTTAGGGAAATTCCTAATTTTTTTTTTTTTTTGCACTCCAGAATTTTTAAAAGGTTGCTTTGAATTAGTTGATTTGTAGTAGCTGGATGGGGTTTTTTAGAAATTGTATAAATATCTGACTTTATGAGGATTTAAATTTGGATACCAGATCCTTATTTAGACCAAACTTGGTCCAAAGGAATCTAGATTTACTTGAGAGAGAAAAGAAAATAAATTACTTGTTTGCAAAATTATATAGTTTTTAAATAAAAGCTAGATCTCATCTACATATTAACCAAAAATTTAGTTTTATTTTTTATCTTCCTTAGAATATAGGCTTATTTTCAATGCTATTTACAAATAAAAGTCATAAAGTTAAATGTTTATCTGGAAAAAAAAAAGTAAATGTCACCATCACGTTGCCTTCAGCCAGGTGGTGGAAAGAGTGCTGAATGTAAACTCCACGTGTTAGGTTGTTTGCATTGATGGTCTCAGTTCTTTATTCTGCCCCACTCCTTAATGCTTGGCTCAGCCATCTGACTTGATTTGACTAATGGGATGTGAGCAAGTGTGGCATGTGACATAGCAGAGGCTTTGAACAATGCTTTACTGTGCAGCTTGCTCTCTTGCAATGACCCCAAGAACACACCTCAGCTAGCTTGCTGGGGTATTACACATGGACACAGTCACATCTTCCCTCTTCCCAGATGAGGCCATCATGAGAGACATGAGAGCCCCGCTGAGAACAGCCAGCCAACCCACAGCTGACCAGATGCACGAGCAGCCTCACCAAGATGGGCAGGATGACCCGCAGACTCAGGAGTAATAATAAGTAGCTATTTTAAGCTTCTGTATTTTGGGGTGTTTTGTTCCAGAGCACTGTTGTGGTAACTGATATCTCATACACTGCTGTACGTACCAGCTCGTGATCTGAAAGCAAATGGACCTGTTTCATACTAGCTACCACTATGTGACAAGGAGCAGGCTACTTCATTTCTTTTTTTAAAAAAAAAATATTTTATTTATTTTTTACAGAGAGAAAGGGAGAGGGATAGAGAGTTAGAAACATCGATGAGAGAGAAACATCAATCAGCTGCCTTGTACACACTTTCTGCGGGGGAGGTCCCCGAAACCAAGGTACATGCCCTTGACCAGAATCAAACCTGGGACCCTTCAGTCCGCAGGCTGACGCTCTATCCACTGAGCCAAACCGGTTACGGCTACTTCATTTCTTTTGAGCATCATTTTCTTCACCTGAAATATGGATAAAAAAAAATCTTATCTGGTAAGAGAATTGAGCAGGTTTGATATGGACTATCACTGAACAATTAATACAGAGCCCCCTTAATAAGTAGGGCCTATGAGTGCCCTGCCTTTATCTTTATCAAGAGCAAACAGAGTGAGCCAGGCAGCTGGTGTCTGGTTGAGCCAGTGTGATTTTTACTGACTCTTGTTTAAAATCATTGGGATAAACCCACCCAGAAAGAAAGCCCTGGGATGTTCTGATTGGAAAACAGAAGGAATTTTGCTGTCAGGCAATAACCTTTGAATCTGGAGTATTATTTTAGCCTCAGTTTTCATTGTTGATCTTTGAGAGAGGATAAAGTAAGGACTTAGGAAGCCCCCAATTTTTTTTAGACAGAGTTAGTCTTTCTAATCCTGAAATTTTGGATAACCATGTAGGACTCGCTGATTATCTCTTAAGCATGGAGAGTTGAGTTACGCAGGGAAACATATAGGGTGTCCCCCCAAAAATGTATACATACACTTTGAATAATTATAAAGGCAGTGTTTATTAAAATACGTTTCATTTTCAAAATTGAGCTATCAGCTGTTAAAGTGAGTATACATTTTTGGGGACACCCTGTATACAGTTTAGGAAGAGAAATTCCAGTGCTTCAATGTGTCCATTGAAGTGGACACAAGGAACTGAGCATCTGGGGCCCAGTGCCTGGAGTTGTGGAACTGTCCTGTGAGGTCCATTCTGTATTTATGTTCCTGGCTAAGAGATGAGACAGCTGACCAGTGAGAAATAGGCCATGTTTCCACTGTGTTCTATGATGTTTCCTTGCTATGTGACCTCTTATTCCAAAAATATTGTTCAACAGAAGTCTCAACACCTCAACTTTCTGTAGAGTTCACTCAGTGTTAGAGCCTCGCTGAACATGTAAATACTTAATAAATGACTGCTGGGTGGCTAATGAATGGACAGATGAACTCAGCCTTGCCACAGGAGGATGGTCTTCTACAGGAACAGATGAGACCACTGAGTAAGCACGGTTAAAATCCTAGGACATGCACACTGAGAGGGGTTTGAGGAAACGCTTTGTTCATTTCTCTCAACTGATGAGGAAATAGTGTTGGAGACATGAAGTAGGCTGTTCTGAGTCACCCAGGCAGTTATGTGAGGTGTGCCCAGGGCAAGCATCCAGCTCTCCCAGCTGCCATGCCAGCATTCTTTCCATTCTGGCCTGCTGGTCTCTCACCCATTATTCCCTTTTTATATGCCAAGTTATAACATGTGGCCCAGGTAGTGTGCTGGTCCCACATTCCTATCATTTTAATTTCAGTGTGTGTGTTGTTTCCTTTGGGAAGGTCCTTAAATTTAATAATTATTAAATTTTATATAACGTCCTGGATTTAATAATTATATAGTTATATATATATATCATCTATAAATGTGTATGTATAATTATTATGATATCTATATATATAAAAAGCCAGTGTCCGTAATGACCGGAACGATAGATGACCAGTCACTATGATGCCCACTGTGGCCAGTGAACTGGCCTGATTAGGGGGTGGGGTCAGCCGGCCAACCTCCTGCACCCCTCCCCCTGGCTGGCCCGCCCATGATCAGCCTGCCCCACCATGATAGGCCTACAGCCCCTCCCTCAGGCCGGCCCCACCCCTGATTGCACCCCCCACT
>NW_005370838.1:720537-737753 GCF_000412655.1 Myotis brandtii | reverse complement strand
CCCATTTGGCACCCCCCACCCCATTTGAGTTCTGGGATGGCTGGCCCACTGCCCACAGCCCCTCCCCATGGCTGGCCCCACCCCCTATCAGCCCCCCAACCCCAATAGGGGACGGGGCTGGCTGGCCAATCACCCGTGGCCCCTCCCCCCAGCTGGCCCGGCCCTGATTGGGGCCGATCCTGGCCAACCTCCCATCTCCTCCTCCTGACAGGCCCAGCCCTGATCGGCCCCAATTGGGGCCAGGCCGGCTGGATCCCACCTATGCACAACTTCATGCACTGGACCCCTAGTAATATATAAATGTATACACACACATAATATCCAACCATTGCACAAAACGACTTTCTGCTCAGTCAATTAAGCTATGCCCAACCCATAGAAGCCTCATTGTTTCCATGGTAACTAATGCACTGCAAAGTAGGGAGTGCAGAAAGGAACTTGGTAGAGGACTGAAAAATGATACCATATATGAGACTAAATAAAACGTGCCATCCAATGGGGTGTGGGAGAGGTCCATACCTTTATAATTGATGTCTGCTTAGGAAACCCCCATATCTGTCTCACAGCATTGCTGTTCATGACAATCAAAACCTGCAGCATCCAGGGCACCACATTCTCTCCACTGGTGGTGCAGAGCAGCAGAGAAGCTGTTTGGTACCTGTTACTGACAGAGAGTTGAAGGAAATTTTTGGGTTTCCAATTTTCCATTTGCCTGGAGGCTTCAAAGAATGCAAGGAGATTCCAGCTTCTGCCCCTGAATGCCCTTGCCTGGTAAACCAGTTATGCAAATTAGTGCCCTACCACACGCCTGGGGCTTGTTAGAAAGCAGGCTAGTCTCAGAATATGAGCTGGTGAACCACAGAGGACTTTACAGAGCTGGGCTCCCGGGCCCCACCAGGACTTATTTCTATCCCTTCTTTCCCTCCCTCCCTTCTTCACTCTCTCTCTTCTTCTCTCCCTTGCTCCCTCCTCCCTCCCTTTTACCCACTCCCTCCCTTCCTTCCTTCCTTCCTTCCTTCCTTCCTTCCTTCCTTCCTTCCTTCCTTCCTTCCTTCCTTCCTTCCTTCCTTCCTTCCTTCCTTCCTTCCTTCCTATTCTGTTTTGATTTATTTGTACACTGGCATTCTTCTTTTTCTCTTCTGTTTCTCCCTTTCTTTGATTTTTCTTCTCTGCGAATGTTTGAGCACCCACTTCCTTGTGAAAACTTCCTTTGTGTCTGGGTTGCCCAGATGGCAGTTCTCCCCCTGGATTTTGTTGCTTCAAGCACATGGCTTATCCTCTTTACCACACCAACACTGCTGGAGGACAGCAACTTTGTCTTCTTCCAGCTCCTAGCACAGTGAACAGTGGCTGCCTCATGATTAGCCTAACTCAGTGGTCCTCAAATTCCAGTGTCTATCAGAATTGCCTGTATTGCTGGGCTCAATCTCCATAACCTCTGATCCAGTAAGTCTAGGTTGGGACAGAGACTGAGAGTTTGCATTTCTAACAAGTTCCCAGGAGATATTGCTGCTGGTCCAGGGAGCACTTTGCGAACCATTGACCTAGGTCAACCACAGACCCTTGATCAAAAGACATCTTGGTGATTTATTCTCTCTCCCCCTTTCCTTTTAAAGCAGAAGTGGCATCATGCCAATTTTTGCATTCTGTTGGTTTAACCTATCATTACCCTGCGGTGGGTATTCTCCAAGCCCCCATACAGACCTGCTCTGAGAAGTTAAATCCCACTTGAGGGCAGTGGTAATGGGAAAGAGTTTTAGTTTCTCTGAATCAAGTCAGAGAATTTCTGGGAAGTGAGTGTGAGAGTCCTACTGAAGAAGCCATGCTTGCTTAGGCGGGTTACACCAATCTGAGCTCAGGGACCAAGTTGAGGCACAACCCAGCTCCTGAGGGCTTGGACATGCTCAAGCTGGGCTTTTCATGCTGATGAGCTGAGCTACATCCCAGAGGACAGCCAGGGCCTGTGGTCCGTCCTGCAGACACCCCATCAAGGGAACAAACTGCATTGTGGGGCAGGCAAGGGACATCCTGGATGCTCTAGCCCTGATCCTGGAGCTTGGAGGGGCTGGAAGAGGGGACTCAGTCAGTGCTGGTGTGTGAGTTGAATATAGAGAGGCTGGTGTGAGTATGAGGAATGCCTCCTGAGATTTTAAATGATACTAGTATACACAGGGATGGGCATTTCTGCATGAAGAGTGCCAAAGAGTCGCATCTCGATTTCCCATGAGGTTTTGGACAACAAGGTAAATGATTTTAAGGAGAACATCCTTGAAAGAGCACCCTCAGGAACGCAAAGGTTCTTGTCTGATTTTAGATACCACTGTGGGGCACAGTCCATGTAAGCTTTAAGAGTATAAGCACATACCAGGTTTGTGTGTACATATGTGTGTGCATGCATGTGCACACGTGTGTGTGCACAGCAGGGGGTAGTTAATGCTCCTAGAACAATTCTCACCCCAAGGGGTCCAGAGCCTGAGGATAAATGCCTAGCTGCCCTTTATTCAGGCAGATAGTTCTGGGTGGCACTGTGTACAGTTCCCAGTGGGGTTGAATTCCCTTTTCTCAGCAGCAACCTCCATACATGTCCTTACTCTTGGAGGAGTCCAAAGTAAGAGGGGGGACATGACTTGATCCATCTCTTCTGGCAAATGGCCATGATCCTCCATTCTGCTGGGCCATTGTCTGATCTGCAGACATATCCCTGAAATCTCCTGAAAATCTCTGAGTGAGAGAGGAGGATGCCAAAGTTTAGGTCAAAATTTTGAACTTGGAGCTGAGCGTTCCACGTAAGGGTGCAGGATGTGTGGAGGAGTGAGAGGCCGCACATCTGGCATCAAGCAGGGCAGCTCTTTGATACCTGTTTGAGGTATGGGCTTCTCAAGTCAGAAACTTCAAAACATGATTCTGCTGCTAAAAAATGCTCCAAAGCCACTGGGTTAGGGTTGAAAGTCTGCCTTAACAAAAAGGGAAAGCTTTCCCCCAAAGCAGGTGTGAGCAATGCTCTCCTCTTCACGTATCTGCTCTTGTTTGCGCTTCCCTTGGCCAGAGGAAGAGGGGTGTGCTGTCCAGGAGGGAAGGTAGGAAGTTGAGCCCTGAGCCTCAGGACATCTTTCTGATGGAGAGGGAGAAGTCTTGGGTCCTGACATTGGCCATACACTGGGCCAGCCACCTCTGTATGTGAGCTCAGGGGGAAAAAATCACACAATACTCTGTTCAACAGTATTCTTGTTCATCTAAAACCAGGATAGAGCAACAGGGAATGGAGATGTGCCAAGCTTCCTAAATTGGGCTTAGGGAAAAGTCCAAATCCATAAGGCAGGGAGGGATTGGTACTTTGACATAGTGGGTTTGCTTTGTTTATTTATAAATCTGCAGAGTAGGAAAAAAAAGATACCTTGACTGTTATGCAAAGGATGTGAATGGAGTTGAAAAGCGTTGGCCAGAGACCTGTCTGTGAGTCAGGTGTAAACACTCTGCCATTTCTAGATGCAAAGTTCCTTCAGGGCTGTGGTTCTCCGAGATTAGCAGGAGGGTCCTGGGCCGGCTGCCTGGACACCGCTGGAGAGGAGCATTCAGAATGTCTGGGATGGGCCCTGGCATCTCGGTATTTGTACATGCCCCCTAGGTTGTTTTGACATGCAATCAGGCTTGGTAACTGTCACCCCATTAGGCTGTGCTGGTCTAGCGGGTCATTCACAGCAGGAGCCACTGTGGCTATTCTGGCATCTTAAAGGTTGTGGGGCAAGAGGCTGGGGCCCACCCTTTAATCCAGTGCCTGGGAACCACAGCGGCCCTCGTGCTTGTAAAGCAGGGACGAGGCCAGATTTCTCTGACAGGAGCTTCCCACGCTGGGGACAGAGAGCTGGTTAAAGCCCAGATGGGACAGAAATAGCTGCCAGTGACCTTGCCTGCAGCTCTTTCCCGTCAATGTGAAATGTCCCAAGTTCTAAAGTTCCTCAGGGGAGTAATCAAGGCAACCCACCTCCTTTCTTCTGCAAAGCCGTGTATCATCCCTCCTCCCTGATGAGATGTTCAAGGACACGCCTGCATTTAGTCTTATTTCATCCTGGAGAAAATAGAAACATGGACTGAGGTAGGCTTTGCTCGAGGTGGAGGTGACATTCAGGGCGTGAAGAACTTGGAAAGGAGAGGGAACGGAAGGAGAGGGCTGAGATGAGAGAAAAGAGAGATGTGGAAAGAATGGAATGGAGAGAGAAATGGAAAAAGACACGAAGGGAAGGGGGCATAAGGCATGGAGAAGTGGGAGGCAAGTGGCACTGGGGCTTATTCAGCGTTCCAAACAGCTGCTAGCAGAGCAGGTGCGGTGCTGGGCCCAGATGGGATGCCATTACCTGCCATTTCCTCCAACTCATGGGGCGGATGGAGCTGGTTAGTGGGACCTTGCCTGTCACACACAATACCTAGGTGCTGGGAGGCAAAATGGAAGGAGAGATGTGGGAGCACCCCACTTTTTAGGGAAAAGGCAGAAATAAAACCAGAGTAGTCATCAGAGCCACTGCTGGTACCTATATAAACCAAGAGGGTGGAAACTCTACATGGACTAAGTTGATGGATAGTTGATCTCTGCTCTTCAGGATTCAGTTACTTCCTTGTGGGACCCTGCTCCTCTCTTGGCATTTGATTCATTTCAGGCTAAAAGACTATTTGCTTGGGATTAGCCTTGGTAGCATATTCATCTCTTTAGTGCTGATTATTTCTGATTGATTCTTTACATGTTCTTCTGCTCTGCATTAGTATCCATCTGATCTAGCTGGTTCACCAAGGGCCCTGGGCCATTGCTGTTTATTCATTCATTCATTCATTCATTAGTTCGTTTATTCCACACATGTGTTGAGCATTTATACATCTCAGTGTTGGGTCAGACACTGTGGTATTACTGATTACGCAATAATAAACAGATCTCTGCTGGTTAGGTCTACCATGTCAGTTCTCACCCTGTCCACACGTTACAGTCACTTCAGAATACCTTTGTCCAGGACCTCTCTCTGATTTACTGCATCAGAATCTCTGAGCTGGGGGTCCAACTGATCCTAAGGCTCAGCCAGGCTCAAGACCCACTGGGAAAAGGTGCTCTCTAAGCATTGGTATTGTTTGGGTCCTTAGAATTCCACCGTAGTCCCTCCATGGGGACATGAAAGGCATCTCATTTCCCATCTCAGCTCTGAGTAGCATTTCCTCCATGGCTCCTGCTGCTGCTGGACAGCTCCTCCTTCCCCTGCTCAGGACAGCCTTGGTTTCAACTTCAGCAGCTTCAGCAACACCCTTTCCTCTCCTTGTCCCTTTATCTCTGAGGGTGGAGTTTCCTCTAGCTCCACTGACCTTTGTGCGGCTTCTTATTCATCCACCACCCATGTAACCCATCTTCTGCAATGAATTTCCTCCATTTGAAATGAAGAGTGGTTTCCGTCTTCCTGGAGGGACTCTGACACAAAGTGTAAGGCAGTGGAAGGCATCAATAACATGGCAAGGTTCCCATCCTTTGTGTACAGGGAGACAGAAGCTGAGGTTGCTGGGAAACGGATGTTCACATCTTGCATCTGATTCATCCAGAACAACTTCTAATCAGTGGCTCCTGGGCTACCTGTATCCAAACCACCTAGGAAGTGAGTGGTTCCTGGCTGTCACCTCCAATCTGCTGAATCAAATTCTCTGGCTGGGGTCAGAAATGGTCAATTGAAAGAGGTTCCTCCAGGGGTTGATCTGTATCCTGATGCGCATAACCAGGCTGCTAGAGAAAGCTGAAAATGACCCGACCCTTTCAGAGATGGGTGTGGTTCTTCAGGGTCCAGCCTCAGTTCCACCTCTCGCTCGTGACCTCTTCGAGCCGGACAATGCCCTCTCACCATACAGGGCAGCTCCATGAAGCACAATTGACCCATGTAGGCAAAGCACATGCATGTCTCTCAAATATCACAGTCTTTTGGAACCAGAGTAGAGGTTCCATACATTAAAGCAGTGTGACTTGACAGGCATGGATCTCCAACTCTTTTCAGGCCTGTGCTAGGTAGGATATAATCTCAGGAATCTTGGCTGTTTACTTAGCCTCTAACGATCTTCAATACTTTGACAGTAAGCTTTCCTTGTAGGCTAGTTGTGAAGCGTAAAGGAAACAGCAGCGATCAAACTCCCAGCACATAGCAGGCATCAACAGCAGTTGGCTCTCTTCCCTCTTCCTTCCTCTCCCAACCTGACATAAGAATGTGAAAGAGGAGAACTACTTGGGTTCCCAATTGGCTTAGTTATTCTTTCTTCTCTTATATCATGATAAACCAGAGATCCTGTTGCTTGCTATAGATATTTCTTTCTTATAAACTCCAATGACACATAATACTATTTTTTCCCTTATGTGTTTATTGTTTCTTTATCTAAGCTCCTTTGAGATAGGGACTGCACTTCCCATCGTTTAAATGCATATTTATGAGCACATCACAGATAGTCAATAAGTATAGATTTACTTCTATTACTCCTCTAGGGATTACTACAACATACAGGGTTGGATATGCAAGATACATGCCCTCAGAAGTGGAAAAAGTTCTCTCAGGTGCTATGCCTGCAATTTGAATAGCTACCATTAGGTGGCAGTATAGCACTGTGGAATGCTAGTGATGTATTTGCCCATTCTGCAGGCATAGGAAAGGGATGTGACACTATCCATTTGATCTGGTGGGGAGGTGGTGGAGGTTGGGGAGTAGAAGGGGAAGGCCTGCTAGCAAAACAACATTGTAAAACATTTAGCTAATCATCAATTAGCTGCATATTCTGTGATTGTTCTTACTACTTTCTTTTGTCTAGCATTTGATATTTTAAATTACATCTTCTCATCCTTTTCTTCATTTACATTCCATCCACATCTCCAAATATCTCTTACCATCCTGTGGCCCTTAATTTTTTATTAGAACACCTACCTGCGTTCACTTATATTTTAGGGTGCGGTGTTTCTCTCTCTCTCTCTCTCTCTCTCTCTCTCTCTCTCTCTCTCTCTTCAATGTGAATCATTTACTAAGATTCTGCCTCCTTTGGAATGAATGTTTAATTACTCAAAACAGTCATATTCTTTCATTTTCCTCTAAGAAAATTCCAACTTTGTAGGTCTACAAGCTGCACCATTCTCTGTAGGGAGGCTCTTTTCCTTCCTCACTCTTTGAAACTGAGCAAACCAGAATATAGAAAGAGAGCTTTTAAATATGCATGAGCATGGCTTTCTTCATAGTGGTCTCATGATAAATTTGTGTGGATAATAAAACACAATTGTAGAGAGAGACCAAGATGGCGGCATAGGTAAACACCGCAGACTGCTGCCGCAAACAACCACTTCAAAAATACAACTAAAAGATGGAACGGACTTTAATTACTCAAAACAGTCATATTCTTTCATTTTCCTCTAAGAAAATTCCAACTTTGTAGGTCTACAAGCTGCACCATTCTCTGTAGGGAGGCTCTTTTCCTTCCTCACTCTTTGAAACTGAGCAAACCAGAATATAGAAAGAGAGCTTTTAAATATGCATGAGCATGGCTTTCTTCATAGTGGTCTCATGATAAATTTGTGTGGATAATAAAACACAATTGTAACTGTTTTCCTAAGAGTTAGATAAGATTATGACTACCAAGAAAACCTCTCTGCCCATCAAAATTCAATCTAAACTTTTTTTTAGTGTGAGAAGGTGTATGTGTGTGAAGATGAAGTTCAAGTGCAGAAGTCAATGTCTGCCCATCAATGCCCTTATGCCTTATGGAGCCCTTTCCTTATCCTTCCATCCCTTGAGTTCTGTAGCCTCCCTACAGCTGCTTATCTTTGGAATAACATGTCTAAGAGGAGAAACAGAATCTGTAGCCCTTGCATGAAAACAACACAAACATTATTGAAATGATGCCTAACAGAAAGCCCTGGCCTGTTGAGAGAAGCTAGTGAAAAATACTAGTGGAGATAATAATATCAGATGCCATGTTGTGGCAACTGGCCTAGGGGTTTTATATGCATTATAACAAAGCCCCTCTTACCAGCCCTTTCTGGTTATATGTTGCTGTGTAACAAAGCACCCCATAACTTAGTGGCTTAAAACAACAATCATTTTCTTGTATCTCATGAGTTTGTGGGTCAGAAATTCAGGCCAGGCTCAGCTGAGCAATTCTTAAGCTCTACACCCATCAATTCAGGTCACTTGGTTGGATTTAGCTGGTGTGTGGGCTGGTCTGGAGGGCCCAGTTGGATTCAGCGCAGGGCCGGTGTCTTGGTGGGGATGGCTGGCGTCCTGGGCTCAGCTGGGCAGGGGATCAGAGCACCTACACATCACCTCTCCAGCATGCACGTAGGGCTCCTAGAGAGAGTGTCCCAAGAGACCCAGGAGGAAGCTGCAGCTCTTCTTCTGATCTGGTTTTGGAATTCCCAGATTATCACTGTCACACTCTCTTGGTCAAGCAAGTCACTAAGGGAAGTCCTGCTGCAGGAGATGGGAATTAATGTAGCAAAGAATATGCGGCCGCCCTAACCGGTTTGGCTCAGTGGATAGAGCATCGGCCTGCGGACTGAAGGATCCCGGGTTTGATTCCGGTCAAGGGCATGTACCTTGGTTGCGGGCACATCCCCAGTGGGGGGTGTGCAGGAGGCAGCTGATCAATGTTTCTCTCTCATCGATGTTTCTAACTCTCTATCCCTCTCCCTTCCTCTCTGTAAAAAAATCAATAAAATATATTTTAAAAAAGAATATGTGGCCATTTTCCCTCCAGCTCACCTGCTTTACATTCTCTTTTCTGTAGCAATTATCCCCTTCTACCATATTATCTGATTCACTTAGTTATCAGGTTTAATGCTTACTGTAATCTATCTGCATTTGAATGTAAGCTCCACAGTAAGGATCTTTGTTTGTTTTCTTTACTGGTGTATCCTGGTGTCTGGAACACAGTAGGTGCTCAATTATTAATCGCCGAGTGCTGAGAGAATTATTCCCACCAATCTCAAAGACCTTTGAGAAAGCTATGATTATCATCCCCAGGTTTAATGCTTACTGTAATCTATCTGCATTTGAATGTGAGCTCCACAGTAAGGATCGTTGTCTGTTTTCTTTACTGATGTATCCTGGCGTCTGGAACACAGTAGGTGCTCAATTATTAATTGCCGAGTGCTGAGAGAATTATTTCCACCAATCTTCTCAAAGACCTTTGAGAAAGCTACGATTATCACCCCCATTTTTACAGATGAGAAACGGAGGCCCAAAGAGGTAAAGCCACTCATTTAGAGTCACACAGCTAGGGAGTGGCAGAGCCAGGGCTCGAACTCGGGTCTCTCTGATGTACTTTTGTAGATCAGAAACTGATTCTGTGCCAGCAAAGAAACTCAGCACACAAGAGGGCAAGCAAAGAACTGTAATCATGGCCTTTCCTGGCTTCTCCGGCCACATTAGTGACTGCCTCAGGGTCTATGGTTTCCCCTTGCAATGGTTTATCTTAGCCACTGGCTTTGCCTCTTTTACCAGAAGGACCTAGGGGACAACTGCTATGGAAAATCCAGCGCATGATGTGCTTTCCGCCCCTCTCAGCCCTGCTGGCGCTGACGGTCAATAAGGGACTCCGGGATGTGACAGTGCTCCTCATCTGATTGTCAGATGGAGCCAGGCTGAATGGTAACTCGCAGCAACTTTCTCTGCATTCCCGTCGGATAGTTCCGTGTTTTATCCTCCTGGCTATATTTAGATGTGACATGCGGTCTCCGTGTTTGTTAAGAGGATGACGTGACCTAGGGGACAATGTGACTAAAGTCACTCCATGCTGGGGGAGGCTGATGGCTGCAATTCTCCCCCCCCCCCCCCCCGCCCCGCCTCTATTGCAAAAGTCAAGCTTCCCAAGGTCTCCAGGGAGACTCTCTGGATGCTCTTTTATTTTGTCATCTCTGGAACCGCTTCAGTTAAATGACATCATGCGACCTTGTCAGATCCGGTGAAATCTTCTCAGGTGTGAATAGAAGTATTTTGGCTCATGTGGGGGATCACGTTCGGATAGATGGAGAAGCCCTCTATGGCTTGTCATTCGTTGCTCCCTTGTCCCAGCTCTGGGAAACCCCTCCCTCACTGTCTTCTCTGCTGAGATGCAGCCCCGTCTAGGGGGCTGGCCTGAAAGTGACCTTGCTAACTGGTGATGTTGGGCCCCTGCGGGAAGAGGCTTGGCAGAGCAGAGCTGGGCATTACCGGGAGGAAGATGGAAACCGTGGCCCATGGGGTTGTGCTGTAGCTCAGGATGGCGAGTAGGACTCATGGGAAGTGGCAGAAAGATACCCCAGGGCGGCGGGATCCAGAAAATCAATAACTGGGGCAAAGCTCGGGGAGGAACGAGAAGCTTCCCAACCTCTGACTCACGCTCTGCCGAGGAGGCTGACTTGCAGGCTGCAGAAAGAGGGCTGCAGGGACCACGTTTCCCAGAAGGTGTGGCTGAGGAGACCTGAGTGTGGATGTGGCCGTGGCCAGACATCAGCCTGACCTGGGATCCCACTGGCCTCTGTCCGGGTGGGAGAAGGCCTCCCTGGAGCATTGGTGCCTGTTGCAAACTCAAGCCACTCGATCCTGTCACAAGGGCATCCTAGGGAAATTAGGGAACACCCAAAGGCCCTGGGCTTTGCCAAAGCAGAGGCTCTGACACTGGCTCCTGGGGCTGGTGCCCATTCCCCCACACCCACACCCACACCCACACCCACACACACACCCACACCCACACCCACACCCACACCAGTGTCAGAACAGTGTGGCTTCATTTTCCGCCGACAGACAAACTGTGAGCTTTTCTTCCTCAGGAATCAAATGGGCTAACATTTATTCAGGATGACTTGCTGCTGGTGTAGAAGATCATGTTTGGAGACAAGAACCTTTCTGAGAAGAGCCCGGAGCAGCTGGGGAAAGGATGTCGGGTTGCTCACCTTCAGCAAGGGAAGCAGGCCACACCCACACCCACACCCACACCCACACCCACACCCACACCCACACCTACACCAGTATCAGAATAGTGTGGATTCGTTTTCCGCCGACAAACTGTGAGCTTTTCTTCCTCAGGAATCAAACGGGCTAACATTTATCCAGAATGACTTGCTGCTGGTGTAGAAGATCATGTTTGGAGACAAGAACCTTTCTGAGAAGAGCCCGGAGCAGCTGGGGAAAGGATGTCGGGTTGCTCACCTTCAGCAAGGGAAGCAGGGAGTAACTCCGGCTCCCGGGGAGACCGTCCCGGGTGGGACCTCGGCAGCACCTCTCCGGAGGCAGGAAGCCTCCCCCAGGGCCAGGGTGTCAACAGGCTGGAACTGGGTGGATGAGATGGGAGAGGGAGGGGGAAGGGGCTGGGTGCTGAGGCTGCAGGAGCCTGGTCAGACATGTGGGCACCAGAGCGGGAGGGACTCACACAGACCTCTGAGGAGGCAGGATGAACAACCTGTCCCAGTGGGTCATCTCCCAGAGCTGGGCTCCTGCCCATGAGTCAACCTCTAGTCTGCGACTCCCATTTTACACAGTCTGGGCAGTGAGCACCTACTGTGTGTTCCACACTGTGTGAGAATCTAGGCATCTTAAATGAATGCAACCCCTGAGACCACAAAGGTCACTGTAACTGTTAACTTTACTACAACTAATGTTATATGATAGATAGCATATGCTGGGCGCATGACCTTTTTTCTCACTGTGACTCTACAAGATAGGAATGATACTGCCTACATTTTATAGAGAAGAAATTGAGTTTCAGATGTTCAATAATTTACCTTAGGTTACAACGAGGACAGAGAGGCTTGGGGAGAAAAAAATCCTTAGACCAGTGCATCCAGTAGAAATAGAGTGAATCACATGAGCCACTTAAAATTTTCTGGCAGCCATATTAAAAATAGTAAAACAAAACAGCTGAAATTGTTGTCGATAGAATATTTTATTTAACCCAATATATAAAAATATTAGTATCTCAGCATGTAATTAATATAAAGATTACTAACGAGCTATTTAACATTCTTTATTTTATTATACAAAATGTTGAAATTTGTGCATTTTACCCTTAACAACACATCTCAGCTGGGACTAGTGGTGTTTCAAATGTTCAGCAGCCAGGTGTGGCCTGTGGCGGCCTAACTGTAGGAACATCACGCGGTTTTATGGAGCTGGGCAGGGGCACTCCTGTGCAGCCCCCATGCAGAGATAGTTTCAAAGGCAAAGTCCCACCTGACCTGGACCTGGGATCATAAATGCCACAATCAAGTGCCAGCTTCAGGGGATGAGCTGCTCAGTTCAAGGGTGTGCCAGCAGCAGGGATCATAATAGGGTGAGGGAACAGGGGAAGGTGAGTGGGGGAGGAGGGAGAGCAGGTTATGGCGGGCCTTGCGGGCCACCCCAAGGAGGCTCATTCCTTCTGCTGCTCCTGTGGAGTTGTGACAGGGGTGACATCATCGAGAGCTTGCATCTCAGTAGATGGCTCAGACACTGCATGCAGGCTCGGCTGGGGGTGCGGAGATAAGGAGACAGGGAGGGGACTCTGGCGTGAGCAGGAGAGAGATGTCTGGGAGCTGACCTCGGGCAGGGACGCGCATGCGGATGAGACCAAGGACTGGACTCTGGGATGCCTCAGATCTGGAGTGAGGGTGAGGGGAGACTCTAGCAGACTCCCATCTGCGAGGGTGTGTGGCTTTTCTGCAGAAACCCTCAGCCTCCGGGGGCAGAAGTACAGGCCTGGAATTCGGAGCACACCGGCTTCCTCAGAGAGAGATGCTGATTTGAATCAGGAGGCAGCTGCAATCACCTTCCAGTCTCCTTGACACCTGCGTTACATCCCCCTGCACCCCCCACCCCAGCACAAATGATCTGCCTCCCTCTGTCCTCTCATGAACGTAGCCACTTCTGTCCTTTTTTATTTCTCCCGATGGTTCTATTGTAATGGGAACACCTTTCTGTGGGATGCACAGAGCTGGGGGATCCCCGGGAGGCCTGTCGTCCAGATGCCTGTGGAGGAAGAGAGGGAGCCACAGCTCCAACATTGCTCCTTCTGGCTGATTTGCCATCATTTAATGACAGCTATGGTCCCACGAACACCAAAGCATTCGCTTGTTGGGAGGGGCCTGGGATTCTGCGATTCTAACAGACCCAGGGGTGCCTTTGCTACTGGCCTATAAACTGCCCTTGGAGTAGGAGGGGCAGAGCTGGGGTTCTCAGCCTTGGCCACTTTCCCGAGGAGCACCTGGAGAGACAGAAATTCCTGGTGCCAGGCTGCACCCCAGACCAGAGAAAGCAGACCCTCTGGAAAGGGGCCCGGCCCAGCCATTGTAAATCTCGGCTTCTGTCTCCTCGGAATCCATGTGGAGAAGTCGACACTGTCCAGCTGGAGAGAAGGGCCTGGAGGATGAGATGCCATGTGGAGAGAGAGAGAGGCCACAGGGAGGAGGACCCAAGCTCAGACGTGGCCACCCCCGCTGAGAGCTCAGACATGTGAGTGAGACCATTGTGATCCTCCAGCCACCCACCTGCCCCCCCACCCCTCTGGGGAGCAGAGGGAGCTATCTCCACAGAGCCCTGCCTGAACGCCTCACCCACAGCATCACGAGTTGGCGTTTTGAAGCCAAATGCGTGTGGTTGTGTGGTTTGTCAGCCACTAAGTGTGGGCTGATTTCTTATGGAGCAATAGCTTAGTGTTACAACCCATAGGACCCTAAGTGCCTCGAAAGTGGGACCCACGGTGGTTCGTATTTATAACCCTTACATACTTAGCATTTAATTAGGGATTCAGAGAACACTGGATAGATACTGAGTGGCAGGGAAAGGCCAAAGTGCAAATCACAGTGCTGTCCAGGCCAATTAAAGGGAAGAAAAGATTTGTTGTTTGGACCTGAGGTCAGTAAAAATCAAAGCAAAACAGAGGAGGCTTCCCCTCTCCCCTGGAGGAGCATCAACCTTCAGCTGGCCTGGCTGGCTCTGCCTGCTGCCCCGCCCTGCTCAGTGCTTTCCCCACGGTCCGGTCCGGCATCGGGACCTAGCCCAGCTGCTCAGAGCAGTGCTCAGCGAGGGGTTACTGGCTCAGGGAGCTCTCTGCAAGGTGCTCGGTCTCAGCCTGCCTTCTCCGGGGCAATTCTGGCTCCTGTGGGTGTCCCAGGGGCTATCGCTCACCTGTTATTGCCAAAGATGCCAGGACTGAAGGCGAGGGATTGAGCGCCCCAGGGTGGCCCAGGAAGGGAGCTGCTGAGAGGGGGTGAGAAGAGGAGTGTCTGGGGCCCCAGGCAGTTCTTGCAGTCACAGGGGAGCAGCTCCTGACCAGCCAGGCCTGGCCCTTTGGGACATTGGCACAGCTGAGGGGTGTAGAGCTGGGAGCTGGAGAGAAATGTGGTACAATGGCTGTCGCTCCCCTCAGGGGGTCTTGTCAGGGTTTCTCCCTTAGCCTGTGCCTGCGCCACCTCCAGAACTACCTGACCTGGTTGTGGAGGAACAATGCCCTGAGGGCTGGACTGAGAGGATGTGGAGTTGTGACATTCATTGCCCACAGATACCCAAGCAACGAATGCAGGAACATTAAGCATTGCAGGGCGCTTCTGATGTGGAAGATCAAGTCACCCCCTTACTTGACACTGTAACTTTGAGTAAAAGGCGACTTCTGTCTCAGTCCCCAGCTCTCTCGTGTTCTTACCTCCCCCACTCTGTCCTTGCTCACATACCTGCTGGCTGCTGTTTCTCCAACATGCCAAGCTCCTGCTTGCCTGTGGGCTCCACGTGGCTGTCCCTGGGCCCAGATGGTTCTGTGCTCATCTTCCATGGATCCTTTGGCCCATTGGGGTCTGAGCTCACATGTCATCTCCCCAGAGAGGGCTCACATGACCACATAAAATGTCACCTACCTTCCTCCATCTGCTCCTCCACTGTCCTGGCCCTGGTTCTTCCCTCTTACGTTCCCAGCTTTAGGTTCTTCATGGCACTTGTCACTCTCCGCCTTTACTTCCACACTTGCGAGCATGCTCACTGCTCTCTGCCTCCCTGGGATAAAGGAAGAGGGACTGAGTCTGGCTTATTCCCTCCCGGATCCCAGTGATCTTTCCCAGGGTTGGCATGTGATGACTTTGGTGGAACAAATGATGAATTTGAAGACAAGAGGCCGTATTTGTTTTCTGTGGCTGCTGTTAATAAATTACCACAAGCGTGGTGGCTTTAAACCAAATAAGTTTATTCTCGCATAGTTCTGGAGTCCAGAAGTCTAACACCAGCTTCACAGGGCTATGGGGTGGGGGGAGGGGCTGCACTCCCCGAAAGGACCTCCAAATGTTCCTCGCCTCGTCCAGCTTCTGCTGGCTGCTGGTGTCCTTGGCTTGAGGCTGCATCTGCCCCTGCCTTCGCATTGTCTTGTCCTCTGTGTGTGTCTGTATCAAAACTTCTCTGCCTCTTTCTCATAAAGATGCAGGTGATGGCATTTAGGACCCACCAGGATGGTGCAGAATAAGCAATTGCTCTCAAGACCCTTAACTGAATCACACTATTTGCCATATGAGGTCATATCCACAGGTTCCAAGGATTAGGAGTTGTACATATCTTTGGGGCTAACATTCAGCTCACAACAGATGGGAATCATAATAGATGCTTCACTCACTGCACAAAATTGTTGGAAAGATCCAAGGTCATTTGCTATAGAATATGCATTGCAACTGAATAATTTCCTTCAAATCTTTGTTGTTGTTGATTCCTTCTCCTTCTCCTTCTCCTTCTCCTTCTCCTTCTCCTCCTCCTTCTCCTTCTCCTTCTCCTTCTCCTTCTTCTTCTTCTTCTTCTTCTTCTTCTTCTCCTTCTTCTTCTCCTTCTCCTTCTCCTTCTCCTTCTCCTTCTCCTTCTTCTTCTTCTTCTTCTTCTTCTTCTTCTTCTTCTTCTTCTTCTTCTTCTTTTCTTCTTCTTCTTCTTCTTCTTCTCCTTTTCCTTCTTCTTTTTCTTCTTCTTCTCTTCCTTTTCTTCTTCTTCATACTAACAATCATTTATTTCTTAGTGTGAATACATTGATTTTATTCTTGTGGCCATAGATGACACAAGTTTACCCCAAGCAGGATCACTCCCAAATAATTTTCCTAATGGCCAATTAATAAAATCTTTGTTCTTAGTGACTTCTAGAAGAAGGGAAAAGGAAATATAAAGGAGAGTTCTTGCACTGATAATCAGATTCTTGCATGTATGACACCACTGAGATATGGGATGGTGCAAGGGACATTTTTTCTGGCCTTGGTCCCCTGGGTGTTGCAGGCTTGTTGGCCTCTCTTGGTGTCACAGCCACACTCTGACAGCAGCTGCTTGAATTTATGGGTGTTTTGCTAAAAAATTAGACAAGACTAAAACAATCTGTAGCTCTCTTGCAGTTTTGCATGCTCAGCAAAGATAACCAAGTTTGCTTTGTATGCAGAATACCATTCTCTCTCTGGCATGAAGCCCACAGTTTCTTCCCATTAGGAGCATCCAGTGTCCTACTTAATGGCAGAGGAAAAGAAGGGTCAGGCAGGGAACCATTGAAGGCCGTGGGAGGGAGGTCAGGAGAGACAATAGTGAAGATTACGGTGGGCACTTCCTGGTTCTGACAAGAATCACCTGGGTGAGTTTTAAAGTCCTGACACACCTGGGCCCCATCCAAGAGCTTCTGATGTAAATTGGTCTGGGTGTGGCCCAGGCATGGGAGAGATTTTAAAGCTGTCTGGATGATTTTAATGTGCAGGCCACGTTCAAGATCACTGTGACAGGCTCTGCGTAGGACCAGGTTATAACTCCATCCAGCCATGGCGAACGGAATGGTCTCAGGTTTGAGGGTTCAGCTAGGTCATTTAATGAGGGCAAATTGTGGGTTTGCTTAGTTCTGAAGATACGCAGAGCTCCACATACAGGTGATCTACACTAATAAAAGAGAAACATGGTAATTAGCGTATGACCGCTACCCTTTTCATTGGCTAATCAGTGAGTATATGCAAATTAACTGTCAGCCAAGATGGCGGCCGGCAGCCAGGCACTGAAGCGAGCACGAGGCTTGCTTGCTGCAGACTCCAACGTTCCATGCCTCACTTGCTGGCCTCTCATCTGCAAGTCTAAGCAACTATATACTATGTTGCAAATAAGAAGGTAAACAAAACCCCAGAAAACAGCCGGACTGAAACCCAGCCGGACCGAAACATTGTATCCATGTTTTCAGCAGCGGGGCCTCAGAGCTAAAGCTGGCCCAAAAAAAAAAAAAAAAAAAAGAAA
>NW_005370838.1:659250-719800 GCF_000412655.1 Myotis brandtii | reverse complement strand
GCAACCTCCCCATTGACCCTGCCTTGAGTGTGAGAGGGGGCGGTGCCCCAACCCCCCAATCGGCCCTACCCTGAGCGTGACTGAGGGTGGCATCGCAACCTCCCGATCCGCCCTGCTCTGTGCATGACGGGGCGGCGCCCCAACTCCCCAATCGGCCCTGCTCTGAGCCTGACCAGGGGCTGCACTTAGGGATTGGGCCTGCCCTCTGCCACCCAGGAGCAGGCCTAAGCCAGCAGGTCGTTATCTCCCGAGGGGTCCCAGACTGCGAGAGGGCACAGGCTGGGCTGGGGGAGCCCCCCTCCCCAGCCCCCCGAGTGCACAAATTTTTGTGCACCGGGCCTCTAGTTTATATATAAAACAGGAGCACCCAATTTTCCATGGTTGTCTGGATTTGGGGAGCTGAGTATATGGCCCCTGGAACAACCTTGGGTTTGAGTAGGTTTTTATTCCCAGGTCCTACCAGATCTCACCTACCTCAAACTTTAAAGTGCACATGAATCACCCGGGGAGGTTGTTCAAGCACAGATTCCGATGAGGTGCTCTGGGGTAGGGCCTGAGATGGTGCATTTCTCAAAGCTCCCAGGGCTGCTGCTGGTCCCCGGGCCCCGTTTTAAGGAGTAAGGAGCACAAAGGTGGTCCGCTCTAGCTTTGCTCAGGAAACTTCTGAAACTCAGAGGGGCTACTTCTAGCTGGGATTCCAGTGGCCTCTGGAGATGTCATTGCTGCCCATTGTCTCAGCTTCCTGCCCAGTCATAAAGTTACACCACCTGGCGCTATGCCCTGTTTTCTCCAAGGCGATGACTCCTTAGAGCAGTGGTTCTCAACCTTGGCTGCACATTAGAATCACCTGGGAATCTTTTTAAAATCCTGATTTCTGGGCCCCATCCTCCAGAAATTCTGTTTCTTTGTTATGGGGTGGGGCCACAACATTAATAAGTGATTCTAATGTGCAGCCAAGGTTGAGAACCACTGTCTTAGAGCCATAGGTCTCAGCTCAGCCTGAACATTAGAATCATCCAAGGAGCTTTAAGCAGTACTGATGCCCAAACATTAAGGCCTGATTTTTTTTTTAATTGTTTTTTTTTTAATTAAATTTTTTTTTTTAGGGTTCATTTTTTTCCCTTTCCCCCCCCCCCCCATAACTCCCCTCCTCCCAGTTCCCGCCCCACCCTCCGCCCTCACTCCCCACCCACTGTCCTCATCCATAGGTGCACGATTTTTGTCCAGTTTCTTCCCGCATCTCCCATTCCCCTTTCCCCCCCAAGAATAGTCAGTCCATTCCCTTTCTATGTCCCTGATTCATTATAATCACCAGTTCATTCTGTACATCAGATTATTTATTCACTTGGTTCTTAGATTCACTTGTTGATAGATGCATGTTTGTTGTTCACAATTTGTATCTTTACCTTTTTCTTCTTCCTCTTCTTAAAGGATACCTTTCAGCATTTCGTATAATACTGGTTTAGTGGTGATGAACTCCTTTAGCTTTTCCTTATCTGTGAAGCTCTTTATCTGACCTTCAATTCTGAATGATAGCTTTGCTGGATAAAGTAATCTTGGTTGTAGGTTCTTGGTATTCAGCACTTTGAATATTTCTTGCCATTCCCTTCTGGCCTGCAAAGTTTCTGTTGAGAAATCAGCTGACAGTCGTATGGGTATTCCCTTGTAGGTAATTGAGTCTCTTTCTCTTGCTGCTTTTAAGATTCTCTCTTTGTCTTTTGCTCTTGGCATTTTAATTATGATGTGTCTTGGTGTGGTCCTCTTTGGATTCCTTTTGTTTGGGGTTCTCTGCGCTTCTTGGACCTGTAAGTCCATTTCTTTCACCAGGTGGGGGAAGTTTTCTGCCATTATTTCTTCAAATAGGTTTTCAATATCTTGCTGTCTCTCATCTTCTGGCACCCCTATTATTCTGATGTTGGTACGCTTGAAGCTGTCCCAGAGGCTCCTTACACTATCTTCGTATTTTCGGATTCTTTTTTCATTTTGCTTTTCCGGTTGGGTGTTTTTTGCTTCTTCGCATTTCAAATCCTTGGCTTGATTCTTGCGCTCCTCTGGTCTGCTATTGGGTGTAATATTCTTTATTTCAGAGCGTGTATGCTTAATTTCTAGTTTCTTTATCATAGCATCGAGGGTCTCATTAGTTTTCGTGTAGCTCTCCTAAAGTTTATTGCAAGCCCTCAAAATTGCGGTTTTTAGCTCTATATCCTCCATTTCTGTCATGTTTTTTTGTCTCCGCATTTTTTATGCTTTCTTGGTGCACCCCCTAGTGGTCTTTGTGCGCAGTCTTGTTCTAGGTGAGCCTTGATTGTTGTAGTTAATACTAGAGGGATTTGACCACCAGGCCGTCTGGCTGTGTGAATCAGCTGTGTCTGATTCTGTCCTCTGGGGAGGTGCTAATCTAGCCTTTGCCTGAGGCGATCTGGCAAATGGCTCTGCGCAGGGCTTGGGCGGGGCGGGCTCAACAGGGCAGGGCGGGCGGAGGGAGCGGTTATGGCCCCTCTCAGTCCCGTTCCCAGAGGCTCTGCTTCTCAGAACCCCCGGAACCGCTGCAAACCTCGGAGGGAAAGCTGCCTTCCAACTGATGCCAGACACTCCCACTTCTCCCGTTTGAGTCCCCAGCGATTCGCCCGTATCTGGAGCTCAGAGTCTGAGACTCCCCCCTGACCGAAAACGACAACCGCGCTCTCAGCCACCAGCCCGCTTTGCGCGCGCACCTCCGCACCTGAGTATTTTCCACACTGCGCCTCCTCTGAGCCTCGGTGTGCTGTTATTTTTCCTTCTAGTTGAAGAGTCTCTCCTCAGCCAGCCTTCCTGCGGTTCTGGGTGATGTCCGTTCCGTCTTTTAGTTGTATTTTTGAAGGGGTTGTTTGCGGCAGCAGTCTGCGGTGTTTACCTATGCCGCCATCTTGGTCTCTCCCCCATTAAGGCCTGATTTAATTCATCTGGGTACAGCCTGGGCACTGGGACTGGGACTCTAACAGAAATCCAGGCTCCACTCAGACCCACTAAGGCAGGAATCTGGGGTGAAACCTGGCAATCTGGTCTAACTGCACCCCAGGTGATTTTGATGCACCTTGAGTTTGAACGGCTTTCTAAGGATATCGAGGTAGCATAAAGCTTGTTTGCAACCCGAGCCCTGCAAGGGTGCGTGGGAGATGGGACACAGCTGTGGTTTGTTGGGAAGCCCTGAGTAAACGGGTTGCTCCTGAGGGGGCTCCTGGGGCCCTGGCATGTCAGTGTCTGAGAGATTGTGCAGTGATTCAGTGCCTTTCTCAGGCGCCCACCCTGAGGGGACTGCTCTGGCGGTCGAGGGCCACCTTCCAGCCCCAGATGCACCAGCTATTTAAAGTCTCAGCTGAATAATATTTTCCATCACGTGGCACAGACTACTTAGGAGTTCCTCAGAGCTGCCCAGGGTCATGTTTCTCAGCTTATCTATGGCTGTCTGGACCTGAGTCCTGGGACAGATCACTTGTCTCTGTTTTCCCTCCTAATTAAGGCCTAATTGAAGGGGTGGGGGGGAGAGGAAAGAGGGAGAATGACCTAGAATATCTCGTCTTTGCAGTAAGCCTCCCAGAGCACATGTAACCATCACAACCCCTCATTCTATGTGAGAGGGTGGCTCAGAGAGGGTGAGCCATTGTCCAAATTCACACAGCTTGTCTGTGACAGCCCCAGGTCTCACATATAAATCTCTGGGCCCTGTGGGCTCATTGTCCTGGTCCCACTGTGTTTCAGGGGAGGCCTCTTGATATCCCCCCTTTTCCCTCACAGGCTATGAGTCTGCTACCTGCAGGGAGATTTCAGATGTAAGGTTAGGTGACTTACTTGCTATCCATGGTGTGGGGAGTGGAGTAGGCAAAACACATCCTGAGACTCATGGCGCCCACCACCTCCCGGCTGAACAGGGAGAAGCCCAGGCTGCCCCCTATCAGGCTTCTAGTAGCAGCCAGCTGACAGCCTGTCCCAGATCAGGAGGAAAGGAGCCCCTGCTGTGGGCTCCCCGAGGACCAGTCTGCTCAGACACCTGGGCAGATGGTCTGCTTTCCGGGAAGCCTCAAAGAAGGACCACCCGCACGCATGATTGCTGTCTCCGTAGGAACCTGGGACACTGGTCTGAGCTGGAGGCAGCTCTCAGGTACAGCCCTTAGTGGCAGTGGGATGGGCAGAGGGGGCACTTAAGTTTCTACCTCATTATCAACGAAGGCCTCGGCCAATCTCAGGACGGCTTTGGGCTTTCCTGGATGAAAGGCTGACGCTGGGCTTTCTTCTCCCACCGTGACCAAATGGGCGAAGGGTGTAAACCTGGGTCAGGAGAGGCAGGCAGAGGAGAGCTTTCAGCCGGAGAGCGTGTGCCTTGGCTGATGGCGGGGTCTGAGTGGACACAGGGCCCCACCACAGCCACTCCCAGTTAGCCCAGCCCAGTCCCGGCTGGGCATGAGAGGGCTCTGGCTGAGGGACCGAGTGAGGCAGCAGAGCCAGCGTGGCTGTGAACAAGGCCCGAAAGCGCCTGGGCTGTACTGGCTGTGGGCCTGGGGAGGCCTGCGTGATCGATCGCGCTGGGACTCTGTCTCCTCAGCTGCAGAAGGGAAATGCTGTTAGCACGTATTTGGTTGTGAGGATGGAAGGGACGATCATGTGGAAAGAATTTAACTCAGTGGTTGGCAAAATGCTTCATAAACAGCATTTTGTTCCTGGAAAAGGGCTTCGTGTGCTGAGGAACATCCCTGAATACAGAGAATACCGAGTTGAGGACAGATTGGGACTTTGGGATAGAAAATCAAGATTGTGGCTGTATGTGTGCACAATCCTTCCTTGTGCACACATATAGGCACATGCGCATACGCACACACACACCCCCCCGGGGAAGGGCTGTGGTGGCAGGAATACAGAGAACCATCCGAGGACAGGGAGATCTGCCCAGGCTGCCCAGGTAGGGGTTCCCCGTGGTGCACCACCGAGGCGCCGCAGCCCGCAGGAAGACATCGGTTCTCAGGTGTCCTTCCAAGTCCCCTGGAACGTTTCCTGGCCCCTGAGATGCATGCAGATTTGATGGTGTCCTCAGTGGGGAGGACATGGACCATCAATGCCAGGCTGCTGGGAATGTGGCCGAGAAGCAGGCCAGGCAGGGATGTGTGGCTCCGTAGATACCAGAAAGGGCAGATGCCAACCACAGTGCAGAGACACCTGGATGCTGCATGTGCCCACCTCCCCACCTGCTCTGGTTGTATAAGCCCCCCATGGGAACAGAAGAGGGAAAATTTCAGGTGAAATCTGACATGGCAGTGTATTCTGTCATTGAGGTTGACTAGGCTTCCTCACCCCCATCAGGAGGAATGGGTGTACAAAACAGTGACTAAGTTATGTTGCTATAGAAACCAGGTTACATTGGTGCCCCTGCATTCTGGACTTGGATGTCCGCACCTGCCACCTTTTCATCCTCTTTAGGTCTCTTGAAACCCACCACCCACCTGGCATTCCCACTTCTGAAGGTTTCTGCAAACTCTACCCAAAAGATAGAGAGCGGAGCGTTTCAAAGGTGAGAGCATTTTATGAGTGTTAATGCACCGTACAAATATAAAAATGGTAACGCACAGTCCGCCCCCGAGGAGAAAAGGATTAAATGCAGAAGGCGCTGAGCCGGGATTATCCTGAGAGGGTACGTTCCCACCGCTGTTTCTCATTGTTCCCATCACGGTGCCTCACAAAGCCCTAAGCGCCCTTCCCGTCTCTGTTCTAATGCATAATACAGGTGATTAACTAGCTCTTGAGCAAGTCATATTGGCTAATTCCTCTAATTGTAGAGTTTTGTTTTGTTTTTTAAAAACCTGTTTATAATGTTAGAATATTATGTTTCCAAATCCAACTTTCCTTCACAGAGGAGGGGGCTGGCTGCTTTTCTGTGCTGGGCTTGGCCGTTTGAGAACACACTTCAGCCTGCAGGCACCCCAGCCTCCAGTGTGGTTCCTCCCTGATGACTGAGTCACCCCTTGCTGGGCTCTGAGGCCCTTCTGGGGACCTTGTCATGCCTCATGATTAGGGGAGAGATTTAGAAAGTTCAGGCCAATTGAAGAAGTCAGACAAAGAAATCTGGTTTCAGATCCCTGCGCAGCCACAATGTAGATGACCAGCGCAGGTTATTCCAATTTGCTCGGTTTCCTCGGGGGAGAAATGGGGATGTTGATAGTTCCTCACTCAGAACTCTGTTTTCAGTGGGGCTGCCCAGCTGACAGTCCAGGTCACCAGTCACATTGTCTACTACGCACCTCATTTCTCCTGGAGTATGAGAATGGTGCCCCCTGGAGGGTATGACCTGGTTGGCCTGGTGGTGACGATAAGTAGAGAGCACGCACAGAATGCTCACACCACAGCGCCTGCCAGTTCCGGACTCCCAGCTGCCCAAGGGGAGCCTCGCTGCCGGTTCTGCACTGGAGACCCACGGCCTTTCATCACTGGCACCCCTGGCTGGTGGGAGGACAGGACTGAATCATCCCACAGGCTTTCAATCCTGATGGCATCTTCCATGGGGGGCTGTGATCTCAGTCACAGTTCTAACAGATGTCCATCTCAACTCTAATGGTGTCATTATGGGGAGAAGGCAGCTCCTTGGGCACAGAATTGAGTCTCAGAGTTGGAGTCCAGGAAGGCATTCAGGCATTTCAGAAAGGAGAGCTGTCATTCCCACTCCCAGCCGACATGGAGAAGAAAACAGTTGGCTAGCCCTGCCCTGCCTGAAGGAGACACAATCAGAGGAAAGCAACACTGCTCTTCTCTGCTCAGCGCTCAGTCTGAGATAGTTTGGGGCCCCCAGCTGGCTGTTCCTCACTGATTGGTCATGTACAATGTGGCTCTCCCGTGTGAAGATGTGCCACACTAGTCATGGTTCCAGAAGACTGGACCTGCTCAGTCCCTGCCTCTGGGTGAATGTGGCTCAGATGCTGTAGGAATCCTGGGGAATGATAAGAGATGTGGTCTGCAGTCTCTGTAACCCAGGCTTCACGCATGCTGCTTACCTCAAGGGAACACTCTCTGCTTCCAGTATCCACATTCCACTCATCATTCAGGGCCCAACTAAGTCTCACCTCCTCCGTGAAGCCTCCCTGATTTCTTGAGTTCTCTGAACTCAGCTTAACCCCTGTACCCTGAGCTCAGCACTAAAACATTTACACTGCTATGCATTTTAAATTTCTTTTTGAGAACATCGTCTCTGCTCCCAGAACATTGTGCCAGCACTTCTATTTAGCAATACTTTTATTTTGTCTGTATCAAAGGTGTTTAGCTATGGTTTCCCCTCTAGATTATGGGCGGCTTGGGAACAGGGAACAGGTCTCTGTAACCTTTACAGTTTACCATGCCAAGAACACGCCACACATATTAGCTGATTTGATGCAATGATGGTCTTTAGGCCCTTGTGTATAATATATGATCAAGGACCCATCATGACTACTGAACTCCTATCACATTCACGTAGACACAGGCACATGTGTCCAGGGCCCCCTCAGGGAAGGACTTGCTTCCCAGTTGTAGGGAATATGGTCAGTAGGCAGCCTCAGCTGCAGGGTCGTCTGGGGTCACACCCACCCAGGGATAGCTTACATCTAATGAGAGAGTATTGTGGGGATATACAGGCCTGTCCGTTTCAGCCAGACATGGGACAGTTCTGAAGGCAGTGTATGTTCCAGAACTCCCTGCCAGGTTGGGCTTGTCTCATGGTTTTATTTCTCCTCCCCAATGATACTTCTTCTTCCTTTCTTTTACAGTATTGATCTCTAATAAGCCTGTTGATTACTAATAAGCAAATTCCATCTCAGTGACTGTTTGCCCTGTAAAACTGAACCGATGGCAACATCTCCCAGGGGAAGGAGGGTGGTAAAAACTGATTTTATATCCATTCATGAGTAAATATTGCCTGGAAAACACAGGTGCATGATAAATGCCCAAGTGAGGAGCTGGCGCCCCTTGGCGATTCCTCCCTCTGGGAGAGCAAAGGTGTAAGAAGGCTACAATCAGTGTGCTCTTACTTCAGGAGTTCCCCTGTCTGGACACTTCCCATGTATCAGTTAGCTATTGATGAGTAATAAACCACTCCAAAACTCAGACTCTTCACGTCACGAGTCCTCAGGCCACTTGTTAAGGGGGCAGACAGGGCCTTGGTGGAGGGAATTTCTATGGGAGAGGAGTGTCTGTGTTCACCGTGATTGAGGTTCTGCTGTTTTGGTTCACTTTCTATTTCCCTTGAACTCTGTATGTTACACACAGAAGGGTGGAAGCGGGAGCCTTCCTTCCTGTTCCCCCCTCCCCCCGATACACCACAGGCACCAGAGAGAGAGCCATGAACACAGGGTCCAGGAACCCCTTCCACATTTCTATCAGCCACAGTGGAACTCTACCGAGATATAACCATGGCCACCACCTTTCCTTCTAACTTCTGGTTGGCCCGAGCAGTCACATGATCTTACTACATGACATCTAGCCATTTACCCTGGAATTTTGTCCATCACAAAGCTTACCACATGGTGGCACCTTAGAGATCTCCTACTATGTAAGTCTGTGTGATCTGAACATCCTACTTACAAGTTGCCCTTGCTTTCCTGGGGGAGATTCTGACCTTGGAGCTGTTATGTGAATTCTCTTCCCTTCCCTTTCTCTCCTGGGTCTTTTTATCTTTATGTTAAAAAATTTATTTTGCTTTTATGTATTGCTATTAACTTTTTTATTTCAATTTTTAAAATTAACATACAGTAATATTGACTTTTTGGGCACAGAATTTGACTGTTTTTGGCATACAATTATATGATTTTCAACATGTATATAGATTCATGCAACTACTGCCATAATCAGGATAAAAAATAGTTCCATCACCCCCAAACTCCCTCATGCTACCCTTTTATAGGCTCATTCTCCCTTACACCTAAGCCCTGGCAACCGCTGATCTGTTCTTCATCACTAGTTTTGTATTTTTGAGAATGTCAAGTAAATGGAATGTTACATTATGTAACTTTTCAAGACTGCCTTCTTTCACTCAACATAATGGCTTTGAGGTTTATCCAAGTTGATGCAAGTACAATAGTTCCTTTTTTTTTTCTACTGATGAGTAGAGTTTCATTATATAGATGTACCAGTTTGTTTATTCATTCACTCATTGGATTGAATTGCTTCCAGTTTGGGGGACTTTGAATAGAACTGCTATAAACATTTGTGTGCAGGTTTTTATGTGAACATAAAATTTTCATTTCTCTAGTGTAAATACCCAGAGATGGGATTTATGGGTCATTTTTAACTGGGTACATGTTTAACTTCATAAGGAATAGCCAAACTGTTTCCCAGAGTGTCTGAACCATTTTATATTCCTCCCTGTAATGGTCTTCCACATCCTTGCCAGCACTTGGTATCATCAGATATTTTTTAAAAAGCAACAGCTTATTGAGATACAGTTCATATATTATACAGTTCACCCATTTAAAGTGTGCAAATTTAATGGTTTTAGTATATTCATCAATATTTGCAATACCATTATCATAGACAATTTTAGAATACTTCATCACATCAAAAAGAAATCCTATACTCATGAAGTCTTTATCACCTTCCATTCCCTCTATCCACCCTCTCTCACTTCTCACCCTAAGTAACTATCAATCTACTGTGTGTCTGTATATATTTGCCTATTCTGGACATTTTATACAAATGAAATCATGTAATATGTGGTTTTCTTTCACTTAGCATAATGTTTCTGAGGTTCATCCATGTTGCAGCATGTATCACTACTTCATTCTTTTTTATGGCCAAATTATATTCCATTGGGGTTGTATCCAAATTTTTGCAAGTGTGAATAATGCTGTTGTGAACATTTGTGTAAAAGTGCTTGTGTGCATATATGTTTTCATTTCTCTTGGATGTATGTCTAGGAGTGGGATTATTGGGTCATGTGGTAATTCTGGGTTCAATCATTGGAGGGACTGCCAGAATGTGTCACGAAGTGGCTGCACTATTTTATGCTCCCATTTGCAGTGAAGGAGGGATCTGATTCTCCACATCCTTGTCAATACTTATTACCCAACTTTTCGATTATAGCCATCCTAGGTGAGTGTGAAGCAGTACCTCATTGTGATTTTTGATTTGCATTTCCCTAATGACTAAAGATATTGAGTATATTTTCATGTGTTTGCTGACCATTTGAATATCTTCTTTGGAAAAATGTTTATTTAAGTTCTGTGCTTGCTTTTAAATTGTTGTTTCTTTTTTTGTTGTTGAGTTGTAAGCATTCTTAATATATTATGGATACAAGTCCCTTTTCAGATATATGATTTGAAAATATTTTATTCCATTCTGTGGGTTATGGTTGTACTCTCTTGAAAATAACCTTTGACGCACAAAAGTTTTTGATTTTGATGAAGTCCAAATTACCTATTTATCCTTTTTTTGGCTGTCCTTTTGGCATCATATTTAAGAAACCATTGCCAAATTCTAGGTCATGTAGATTTAATGCCCCCTATGTTTCTTCTAGGAATTTTATAGTTTCAACTTTTAAATTTAGGTCTTTGACCCATTTTGAGTTAATTTTAATATGTGGTATAAAGGATCCAACTTTATTCTTTTGCATATGTCCAGACAGAACCATTAGTTGAAGACTGTTTTTTCCCCATTCAATGGCCATGGCACCCTTGTTGAAACTTAGTTGACCACAGATGTATTGGTTTTATTTCTGGATTCATAATTCTATTCCACTTATCAATATGTGTTCTTATGCCAGTATGACACACTGTTTTGATTACTGTTGATTTGTAGTAAGTTTTTAAATCAGAAAGTGAGAGTTCTCAAAATTTATTTTCCCTTAGATTGTTTTGGCTATTCTGGGTCTCTTGCAATTCCATATGAATTTTAAGATCAGATTTGTCATTTCTACAAAAACACTCCTTAGAATTTTATTAGGGAAGGCATTGAATCTGTAGATTGTTTTGGGAAGTACTGCCATCTTTATAATATTAAATCTTCCAATCCATGAACATAGGCTTTCTTTTCATTTATTTAGGTCTTCTTTAATTTGTTCAGTTATATTAGCTTTTACAATTATATACTAACCTTTACAGGTACTTTTTGTTTATTTGGATAAAAATTATTCTCCATTAATGTTTGTTGTAAGAAGAATGTGCTAATAACAAACTTTCTTCATTCTTAATGTGGCAATGACTTCATTTGCCCTTAGTTTTGGAAAAAGCTTTGCTATTTTAGGCTTCTTGGTTGATAGTTTTTTCTTTGAGCACTTTGAACACATTATCCCACTGCCTTCTGACTTTCATTGTTTTAATGTAAGTCAACTATTTGTCTTATTGGTGTTCCTTTGTAAGTTCTGTCTGTCTGTGACCTCCTTAGTACTTTTTGGTTTCATAGGGTATCCCCTTTTTAGTTCTCCAAACAGAAACGTCCCAGTTTGCTCGCTACTGTTTAATTTTCAGAGTCCTTAAATAGATGCTCCATGCATTCTATACAAATGACAGTGGGGCCTTGACTTATGAGTTTAATTCGTTCTCTGACGGAGCTCGTAACTCAAATTACTCGTATGTCAAATCAAAAAGTGAACGAGTGAGACACGTGATGCTGGGCTGATGTTGTGGTGTTCACTGTGACGTTCGCTGCGCCAACTAGCGGTGGGGTATCTGAAGCTGGCTCGTAACCTGAATTTTAGCTTGCAACTTAAAGCAAAAAATCAGCCAAGAGATGGCTCGTATCTTGAAAAACTCGTTAGTCGGGACACTCGTAAGTCAAGGCCCCACTGTATAGCTACGTTCAGTGGGAGTAACAAGCTGGAGTATACATACTCCATCTTACACAAACTAAAACCTCCTCTGGGTCCTTTTGGAAGTTACTCCCATACCTCCTTCATTACTGAAAACATCCTTGTGGCCTCTCCTCCTCGTACTGCTCCTATACTCTTTAGGCATCCTCCAACAACTATTAGATTGAACTGGAAGTGTCTTCAGTCTCTGCCCAGAATGGAACAAAAGACCCAGCCCCTTCCCCTATGGCTATTTGTTATCCAGGTCCTAACACAAACATTTGCTGAACAGGAATTATATAATAAATCTGATACTAAAGTTGGAGGTCTTGTTGACCACTGGACATTTATCATTTTTTGTATAGATAATAGGAGCAAGATAAAGATGATGGTAGGATACAGTTGTAATAATATGCCTAATCAGAATGGTAGGAGAGACATATCCAACCAAATTAATAGCAGTGCAAATTGGTGTAGCCTTCTTAAAAAGGAATTTGGGGGGGAAAATTCCACAAGAAAGGTTAAAGCATTCATACATACTTAGGAATTTTTCCCAAGGAAGTAACTAAAATAAAGCTACATACTAGTAAAAAGGTACTTATTAAAGGATTATCTCTAATAGCTAGGCATTGGACACAACCCCAATGTACCCAAACTAAAAAACATTTCATAAATTATGGTACATAACTAGTATGTTATGGATAATAGTCACTTAAAATAAATATTTTGAATATTGTGTGGGAGCATACAAAAGTTGATGTTATTTATTACTGTGTAATTTTAACACTTAACTAGAACAGATTAAGCTTTTAGTTCTTGAAAAAGACCAAAAATCTATGGATTCTATCCAAATGAAAGGGATAAAAAAGGAAGTTTCAACAGAACATTGTTGAAGCCTGTAATTAGATAAAAATAAAAAGCATTTCAGGTTTGTACTCCACCCAGCATGTTTTTAAAAAGTCCACCAGTAACATTGACATTTATATCACCAAATTATTCAATCCTCATTAATTTTAGTAGTTACTTTGTGAAGGGGCATGTTTCTAAGTGTACAAACATAACCTCCAAGTGAAATTAGTATAACCTCTTTAATATTGTCCCTGAGTATTTTGTCTTCTAGCACTAAAAGAAACCTCCAAAACAATGTTGAATAATATACAAGCATGCACCACATAGCAGTGTTTCAGTCAACAACAGACTGCATTTGCACATATGATGGTAGCCCATCTATAATAATAAAAGTGTAATATGCTAATTAGACTGAACAGCCGAATGACCTTCTGGACGTCATTCCGGACATCATTCCGGACATCCTTCCGGACGAAGCTGTGGTGGCAGGGGCCAAGGCAGAGGCGGTTAGGAGCAATCAGGAAGGCAGGCAGAGTGGTTAGGGGCAATCTGGCAGGCAGGCAGGTCAGCAGTTAGGAGCCAGCAGTCCCTGATTGCTAGAGGGCTGTCCAACTGCCAGTTTAGGCCTGATCCCGCAGGGACAGGCAGGCAGGCAGAGGCAGTTAGAGGCAGAGGCAGGCAGAGTCCTGGATTGTGAGAGGGTGCAGGCCGGGCTGAGGACCCCCCCCCCCCATGCATGAATTTCGTGCACAAGGCCTCTAGTAAGATTATAATGGAGCTGAAAAGTTCCTATTGCCTAGTGACGTCATAGCCAACATCTTAACAACATGTCATAATGCAACATATTACTCATGTATTGTGGTGAGGATGGTGCAAACAAACCTATCATGCTGCCAGAACATAAAAATACAACACTTACAATTATGTACAGTACATAGTACTTGATAATAAATGTCTATGTTACTGCTTTATGTGTTTACTATATTATACTATCATTATTTTACAGTATACCCTTTTTAGTTAAAAAAGTTTTCTGCAAAACAATATGCTGTCTGTTTTACACCGGCAGCAGTCTCATACATCTCGTGTTTACTGCATTTCTTGATTGCATCATTGTATCCTGTGCTTGATTTAATCTTGTGTTGTTTTGTAGAGTAACATGCTGTACAGACTTGCAGCCTGGTAGCAGTAAGCTCTACTATAGAGCCTAAGTGTGTAGTGGCCTATACCATTTATGTTTGTGTAAGTGAACTCTAAGATGTTTGCACAAGGATGAAATTGCCTAATGACACATCTGTCAGCAGGACATATCCCCATTGTTAAGAGGTGCATTACTCTTGTGATATAAGACAATTATTTCCTACTCTAGAATCTTTAACATTAATTATTATGTGAACTAATGTAGATGAGAAAATAGGATCATAGCAAATCATATTTAGCAAATGCTGAAAAGACATTGTATAAAATTCTATATTCAATCCTTATCAAAGTTCTAATCATAAATGGAATAGGAGGGTACAAAAATGATAAAAGAAGTATTTCCCCAAAACTACTAACTAATATCCTATTTTGTATGTCATTGTGAAAATATATTAAAATAGTCATTGATGATGACTCTATACCATACGTATGCCATATGGTACCATGTTTATGAACTCTTCATTAATTGCAGGTCATGAAAATTCTCTTCTGTACTTTCTTCTAAAGCCTTATAGTTTTACATTTTATACTTAGAATTATGATTCATTTTGAGTTGATTTTTGTATGAGGCATATGATTTAGGTTGGGGTTCATCTTTTTGCATGTTGATCTCCATTTTTAAAAAAGATTATCCTTCTTTCATTGAATTGCTTTTGCTTTCATTGAATTCAATTTTGCTTTTCTCAGTCTCTCAAAATTCAGTTGGCCATTTTTGTGTGGGTCTAATTTTGGTCTCTCATTTTGTTTCACTATCTTAATTACCAAAGCTTTATTAAAAGCCTTAAAGTCAGTGTGATTCCTCTAATTTATTCTTCTTTTGAGAAAATGACTTGGCCATTCTAGTCCTTTGCCTTTCTCTATATATTTTAGTATTAGTTTGTCTATATCCACAGAAAATTCCATACAATGTCAATTTATCCATCAAAAAGTGTTATTAATCTGGTAACTAAATCATCTTTGCATTCCTGCAGTTGTGGATTATACTTTTAATATACTGGTAGATTCAGCTTTCCAATATTTCATTTATAATTTTTCTTTATATTCATAAAAAAAGTTAACTTAGTGCTTTTCTGAGGTTTTTTTTTTGGTTTTTTTTTTTGCACCCTATATAAGATTTTGCCAGTTTGGCTAAGGTAGCTTCATTGAGTGGATTTGGAAAAACTTAAATCTTTTTTCTATGATCTGGAATAGTTTGATATAGGAATTATCTGTATTTTTCTATAGACTTTCTGAGTCTCTGCATATCTAAAAATATCTTTCCTTGACAAGTGATTGATTTTGTGAGTGGGTCTAGGATTCTTTGAATACTGTCCTCATTCAGTCACCTTTAAGCCTTTTCCCACAGTCTGACACCTCCAGTATTGTAGACAGATGTCTGATTTTAGCCTATCTTTCTTCCATTGAAAGTCATCTGCTGTTTTTTTTTCTATAAACCTGTAATATTTATTTTCCCCCATAATTGGAATTCAGGAATTTCATGAGGAAATATTATGGAGGTCTGAGTTTTGTTTTATTTTAAGTATAATTAATTTTACTTGGGGCTCTCAATCCGTTAACTTGAAGATGCAAAACCACTCAGATCAATTTTCTCTTATGATTTTCATATTACTTCCCATCTGTTCCCTTTCCTCTTCTCGTAAACTTTTATTATTCACATTCACATATCCTGGTTTGTCCTCCCCATTTCTTATGAATTCCATATCATTTATAAAATACTTATTCTGCTTGACGTTTCAAAATAGTAATTTGGTTCTCAACAAAGAATAGTGTTGCCTGGCAGGCTTGGCTCAGTAGTGGAATGTTGACCTATGAACTAGGAGATCACGGTTCGATTCCCAGTCAGGCATATGCCTGGGTTGCGGGCTTGATCCTCAGTGCTAGAGGCAGCCGATCAATGATTCTCTCTCATCATGTTTCTCTCTCCCCCTCTCTCTCCCTTCTTCTCTGAAATAAAAATATATTTTTAAAAGTATAAAAAAAGAATATTCTCTTCTCAGGTAGTCTATTGAACTTGTAATTTCAGAAATAGTATTCTAGTTCAAGAAAATATCTTGTGCTATGTTGAATTGAATGTCCTTGGGAATTCTCATTTGCTTTTTGACTTCATCTGTCTCTTCCATTAGCTCTATCTTAATAGTAGTCATCTGTTCTCCCTGTTAAACTTAGTTTTCTACCTCAAGCTGTTGAGTTTCCTTAATCCAGTGGTTCTTAACCTTAGCCACACATGGGAATCCCTCCTGGGAGGTGTTCAAAATTCCAGTGCCCAGGACACAGTGAAGCCAATTAATGAAGAATCCCCAGGGATGGACTTGAGATGTTGGTGGCTTTTTAAGCTCCACAGGTGATTCCAATGTATCAGCCAAGAGTAAACACCTCTCATTTAAGTCTTAAATGGCTCTCATTTTGTTTATCTCTTTATGGGCAGGTATTCCCTTAGAATTTGTAGATGTTGTAGCTTGGTTGTTTCAACTGGCAGATTTTGGTCTTAAGAGGTGGTGGTAAAGAAACCTGGAAAACTGTTCACTATGCTGCAAAATGAGAGCAACCTCTCTGTTCTGAGGCTTACTGGGGATGCGTGACAGCATTCCCCCATCCACAGGGGCTGGTGTCAGTGCATTTCACTGTGCATCACCCCTCCAGGTTCACAGTAATCTGTGGACTGGGTAGGCTTTCTAAAGGCCACATGTAGTGAGGTGAACAGGAACAGGCAAACTCTCTTCTTTGAAGGTAGTCTTTGGTTGTACTTTGCTAATTATGTTATTCCAGATGGAGAGATGGAAAAGGGAGGTGAGTAGCCATGCAGGTCAGCAGCCACATTTCCAGAATTCCCTCTGAGATTCTTCTTGGTCATTAAAACTTGATCACAATTAAAATTTTAGGATCAGGTGATTAGTCTAAATGTCAACTGTCCACAGCCTAAAATTGAGTTCATAAAAAAATCTCACATACACAAATGCAACAACATAGATGAAATTTAAGTGCATTATGCTAAGTAAAAGATGATAGACTCACAAGGCTACACATAGTATGATTCCACTTACATGACATTCTGGAAAAGATAGGCAATAGAAATAGAAAATAGATCAGTGGTGCCAAGGGCTAAGAGTCAGGGGAAGGGACTGGCTCTCTTCTAAGGGGCACTGGAGGGAAATTAGAGGTGATGAACATCTCCTATAACTTGATTATGGTGGTGGTTGTTACATCATTATAGTCATCTGTCAAAACTCATAGAACTATGCACTAAAAATGGTACTTTTTTTGCATGTAAATTGCAATAAACCCTCTTGGGGAAAAAATCTCATGTACCTCCTTCATTGTACTAAACTTTTCGCAGATTCCCCCAAAGACTCCTAGGTCTCTCAGCCTTTGTCCATTCTATTTAGTTTGCCAAGAAATTCCCCTTTAACTTGTATGTCTTGGATTAGATGCTACCTCCTCTGGGGAGCCTTTCACAGTTGCTTAAGGCTTTTCTTTGTGCTTCCCTAACACACACTGGTTTCTGCTATACCAGGCCTCCTTATGAGGTGTTACAGGAGCAGGCCCATGTGTTTGTATCCCCTGATAGACTATAAGTCAGTGAAAGCAGGGAGTTCATCTTTATCATTTTGTCCCCATCGCCTAACTCAGTTCTAAGTAATAGTTACCTATAACTTGAAAAAGGTAAGGTAACTACCACCTAGTAGGTACCTATTCACCAGGAACATGTGTTTTCAAGAATCCTCCAGGAAGCCCCTAAAAATTAGGAAATGTTCCCCAAATTACTTGCAAAATCCTTGCACTTGAACATGTGTGCTCAGCGGTAGATCTCACAAAGCAGATGGACATGCACTGAGTTTTCAATGGGTGGGTACCTAGAAAAGATATTTTTAGAAGACAGAAGTGAGTTTCCTGAAAATCCATGGTCCATAACATCTCATTCATTTTTATAGCTGCGATCAACAAGAACGCTTGTTCTATTTGCTTTCCTTGCTTGACAGTATAATTTTGGAGACTGATGAAAAATGTTTTCAGCCCTAGAATCAATACTTCTGATTACAGCTGCTTTTGTGCTCATCTCTCCCCAGTAAAAACATCTCCAGGAAAGATGGGAAGCTATATAGAAGATCCATGATCCTGATTTTTTTCAGTGTCAAAAAGCTGTATTTTCTAATCAAATGCTGCATTTATTTTGAATAATTTGAAGGCCAGGGTAAGGGTTTGAGAAGAGAAATGACAACTTTGAGGCCTTTTACTATAAAGCTGTTGTATTTGAACAAATATGAATTTCTACCCACTCTGCTTCAGAACCACATTTTTATTTCCTTCAAATTCCAACACAAAGTTGTCTTTTAAAAGCTCTGAGTGTAGTTGAGAGATGCCCCATTGTCCTCCCAGTCTATACTCCCAAGGAATTCTTGTTCAAGCTGGAAGAAGAAACACCTCCACTAGGAGCAGGGGCCTCCACTTCCTCTCAGGCTGATCCATTGAAACGTTGCAATGGCAAGCCACATCCTTGAGCAAGACATGCAACTTTCTCTACTTGCCTTTAACTGAATTAATTTCTCTTCTGCATTTGGCTGGGTGGTGGGAACTTTCAGGGTTTCTCTCCCTTTTTCTTCAGGATTGAATGTAAGTTCTGGAATTTCTCTTCTGCATTTGGCTGGGTGGTGGGAACTTTCTCTTGGACATTTCAGGGTTTCTCTCCCTTTTTCTTCAGGATTGCATGTAAGTTCTGGGACTGCAGAGGGCCAATATGTCCAGAGGTGAGAGGTGAAGGGCAGCTTTAATGCTGTAATTTATAATAAGAAGTATATATATCGGTCTCTGCCCTTGGTTTCTAACACAGAGCTACTAAAACCTTTGTAAATTCCTAAGTGATAAGAGCACTGGGAGCATCTTTTGTTCTAATATTTGGTCTTTGATTCCAGCTCCTGAAACCCCTATGATTTCCTGGGTGATAGGAGTGTTTTTTGTTCTATTGAGGTGACTCTGGTTGGGCTCCTGGATGGCTCCTGGGTGAGGGCTGGTCACTTGAAAGGCCAAGTCATGATGAAAGGTTTGGAATTTTCAGCCGCTCCCCCCCCCCGCCCCCATCCTCTTGAGAAAGGAGAGGGGCTGAAAATGGAGTTAATGATTGATCATGCCTATGTGATAGAATCCCAAAAGTACAGGGTTTGAAATGCTTCCATATTGGCAAACACTTCCACACTAGGAGGGTGAGGTACCTCAATTCCATGGGGACAGAAGTTCTTGCACTCAGAACCTTCCCAGACCTCACTCTCTGTACCTCTTTATCTGGCTGTTCATCTGTATCCTTCATTATATTCTTTAATAAACTGGTAAGTGTAAGTAAGTGTTTCTCTGAGTTCCGTGAGCTGCTCTAACAAATTAATTGAACTCGAGGAGGGGACTGGGAATATTTTATTTTTTAGCCAAATTGGACAGAATTTATGGGTAAACTGGGGTCCTACTACTTGCAGTTGGCATCTGAAATGATGTGGGGGAATTCTTGTGGGACTGAGCCCTTAACCTGGGGCATTTGACACTGCCTTCAGGTAGATAATATTAGAATGGAGTTCAATTGTAAGCTATTCAGCTGGTGTCACAGAGCATTGCTTGGTGAGGGAAAAGCCTTCACACATTTGGTGATCAGAAGTGAAGTGTTTTGTATGAGTAGTAAAAGAGACACACAGGAAAGAAAGAGATAACAAGGAAGATCTGGTTTCCCCCAAAACGAGAGGAAAGGTGAGTTTTTCCTTTTCAGAGCATATTTCATTCTCCATTGTTCTCATTTATCCACCACGTACTCCTATTTGGCCTTTGGTCATACAGGTCATTGCCTCCCAGACCTCAGACCTCCAGTTCCATAGCCTTACCTTTCTTCAACCCAACTGCTGGATCTCTTTCTCTCAAACACTTCAGTTCTTCCTATCATTGAGCAAGGGGTCTCTGAGGTTGTCTTGGCCTGTTTACTTAGATGCTCAGAGCTCTTGTGTCTCTTCCTTTCCTTTTCTTATAGGAGCACTAATCCCATCACAGGGTCCCACTCTCATGACCTCATCTAAACCTAATAACCTTCTAAAGGCTCCACTTCCAGATACCATCTCAGCATGGTATTGGGCAGAGCATGGAGCAAGTCTGTGAAGTTTCCAGGTCCATCAGGAACTGAGGCACAAAGTTCTGGTCTCTCTGGAGTTCCAGTTACTATCCCCAAGTCCTAATTTACCTGAGTGGAGATGTCCTTGTCGGAGGGCAGCCAGGAGACACTAGGCCACTAAATTTCACACAAATATATAGTCAAACTATGAAATTGCCAGTTTTACTGGCCAAAACTGGTATCAATTGCATACTACATTGAACTAAGTAGAATAAATACAGTGTGGGCCATTCTTACCAAATCACAATACATAACTTTCAACCTGTTTACCAAATTTGTAAAGATTTTTGTTAAAACCTTCCTCCTTGATGATTATTAGTTGTTCTCGCAAACTAATCAGAAGGTGGTGTGCTTATATATTTTGAACAAATTGTTTCTAAGCCACTGCTAGAATAAATACAGTGTGGGCCATTCTTACCAAATCACAATACATAACTTACAACCTGTTTACCAAATTTGTAAAGATTTTTGTTAAAATGTTCCTCCTTGATGATTATTAGTTGTTTTTGCAAACTAAGCAGAAGGTGGTGTGCTCATATATTTTGAACAAATTGTTTCTAAGCCACTGGCACTTTTCATTTGGAAGGTTGTTTAACAAGTTATAATGTGTTATTTCCAAGTGTTTAGAGTGTGAAGAGCGTAGATTTTATAGGTAACACACCTAACTTTTAAGAAAATCATAATGTTGGGGACATATCCAAACTTCTTTCATAAAAATATCATCTTCATAACACACATTTCTTTAAAACAGCAGTTTCTTTTCATTCTTTGTTTAAATGTTACCTTTACCTTGAATGGACAGGTGTGGCACTTCTTTTAAAAAGAAGTCCTTGTTAGAACGGTGACAGCCACTTCTCATCTCAGGAAAAGTCAGCAAATCTGAAGCACTCGCTTTTTTGTAAAAGAAAAGTGTATAAGTTGTCTTTAAGTCTGCCTGATCTTTTAAGTACTTTTCTATGAGATAACATACAAATCTATATATTGGAACAAAGAAGTTTCACAGTTAGTCCCTTATATTGCTCAGGCTACTGTAGCAAAATACCAAACGACTGGCTGGCTTAACCAACAGAAATGTGTGTCTTACAGTTCTGGAGGCTGGGAACCAGGGGTAGATGGCCACTTTAAGTACTTTTCTATGAGATAACATACAAATCTATATGTGGAACAAAGAAGTTTCACAGTTAGTCCCTTACTCTGCTCAGGCTGCTGTAGCAAAATACCATAAGACTGGCTGGCTTAACCAACAGAAATGTGTGTCTCACAGTTCTGGAGGCTGGGAAATCCAAATCCAGGTGTAGATGGCCACCATCTTGCTGTGGGTTTACAGGTCTTTCTTTGGTGGGTGCTCATGGAGAGAGAAAGGGCTCTCAAGTTTCTTGCTCTTCTTATAAGGGCACCTCTCCCATCATGAAACTCCACCCTCAAAATCTTATCTAAACCTAATAACCTTCCAAAGGCCCTACGTCCAAACATCATCACATCGGTGGTTAGCGCTTCACCATATGAATTTGGGGGAACACAAATATTTAGTTCATAACAGTCTTCTGTCATAAAGTGTTGTAAACATTCTACTTGATCTTAAAGGCCTTCATCTTATAAACTTGCCACCATTATTGACATCCTGTAGTCCTTGGCATACTTCTGAGTGTGACATATTTGCTGTAAGAGTGTGCCCATGACTGAGACAGTGAGTGTGTGTGTCTCACATGTAGTGCTCTCTTGGAAGCCTTACTGCTAAATTCTTATTTAGACTCCCGAGTCCTCGTATTTAATAAAGAACTCAATTGTTGAGATTATATTTTCCCTTGCACATCTTTACTATAGTGACTCACCAAAAGTACTTCTTGTGGATTTCATTACTGAAACCAATCTGGCAAATCTCATAAGCTAAACCTTGTTAAAAACATCTGTACTTAATCTTTTTACTACCTCCCGCGCTGCATGCTTGTTCAAATGGTTGTTTCTTCGCAGTGTGTGCGTGTGTGTGTGTATTTCAATGGTGTTTGCTAACAAAAGGGGTGCAGTTTAGTCTGTTGCCATATTGTTTTCTGTGCATTATTTTAGTCATTTTTTATTGTTGTAAAGATGAGTGTTCTTACAAAGTTAAGTGACTTTTTTTCCATCACTAACATATAAAAATATTTTTGAAACTTTGTGAATTCCTGGATAGAAACCTTAAACATCAATGATAATATATCAAATTTGTCTTCTTATTTTTGATGCTTTAAAAATGTCTTGCTAAACATGATGGCTTCAATTCAGCCATTTTCAACTTAATTAAATTCCACAGACAATGATTTGAGTAATTTTTCTGAATTCCTCCCCCAAAAGGTACAGAGATAGATAGTACTATTCTAGAAGCATAGGAAGAAAGCAACCCATTACATTTAGTGGATATTTTATGGCATTAGGACATAATTTCTTGAAACTCCATTTGAAAAGGGCTCCATAAAGCTTAAGACAAAATATAATTTGAGGTTAAGTCCATCAATAACAGTAGATATAAATGTTTATTTTAAGTAGGTATATTTAAGCTAAATAAAAATCACTGCTAACCCATTCTTCAAGATATCTGGGAACATGACTGTCATATGGATTTACTGAAGACCCCATGTTGTTCCATACATTAACTGTGATGCCAATGTTGTTGTGCTTGATGTGGTCCCAACGGCCCCTTAAACTATTTTCATTTGGGGGGATTCTTTTTTACTTTTGCTGTTCTGATTGGGAATTTTCTGCTGCCTTATCTTTCAAATCACCGATTCAGTCCTCTGCTTCATCTAATCTACTATTGATTCTGCCTAATGCATTCTTCATTTCAGTTACTCTACTCTTTATTTCTGCCTGGTTCTTCTTTATGGTTTCTATATTCTTTTTGATGCTTTTGAAGTTTTCACTAAATTCCTCGAGCATCCTTGTAGCTATTGTTTTGAACTCTGTATTAGGTAAGTTGTTTGCCTCCATTTTATTTAGTTCTTTTGCTGAAGATTTATTTTATTATTTCATTTGGGGCATGATTCTCTGTCTCCCCACTTTAGCTGCCTTCCTGTGTTTGTTTCTATGTATTAGATAGAGCTGTTATATCTCCCAGTCTTACTAGAGTGGTCCTTTGTAGTTGGTGTCCTGTGGGGCCCAGTGTAGCTGGTCACCTGAGCCAGGTGCTCCAGGTGTGTTCCTTGTGTAGGTTGTGTGTGTCCTCCTACTGTAGTTGAGTCTTGATTGCTGTTGGCACATCAATGGGAGGGATTAACCCTCAGGCTGATTGGTCGTGAAGACTTGCTGTGACTACAGTGGAGGGCCTGTTGTGCAGGGGCTGACCTTATGGAGCAGGATTCGCTTTAGCAGAGTTCTGGTGCCTGCCAACTCTGTCCTTTGAGTATCACTTGTGGATGTGGTTGGGTGGTACTCTGGTGTGGTCTGAAGATAGATACTGGGGGTGTTGGTTTTGGGGCCTCTTGGTAGGTGCAGGCCAAGGTCAGCCTGGGGCCATCTGGTATCAGCTGCAAAGAGATCTGCAGATGGGTGACACTTGTGCTGGGCTTGGAGGTGCCTGAGACAGGCTAAGCTGTGAATTGCAGCTGGTTGCAGCTATTACTGGGCTTGGGGCTACTTAGCAAGGGATGCAGGGCCCACTGAGGCCAGTTTTGCTTGTTTGGGGTTTTTGAACCTCTGAGAAATCTTAGGAAAGTTTATAGCATGAGCCAAGACAGGCCATTTATATGAAAAAGCCACTGGGTTGAGTCGGAGTCTCAAGGAATCACCAGGGCACAGGGAACAGTGTTAGCTTGATAGAGACTTAGCTATGGCACCTGCCTTCACCTGCAGGGAAGTGCTCATCAAAGGAACAATAGCTACTGCCAGCACTTCTGTCTGGGAGAAAGCTGCCCCTCCAGCCCTCTCTCTGAAGGCATATGTCCCTGTACCCCAGAGTTGGAGTTCAGAGGAGTGAGTTCATCAGTGAGTAAGTCTGAGCATGGACCCTTTAAGAGGAATGCCTGGGGCTCCAGAAGCCCTTCATTTCCCTGAGCCACAATCTCCACTGGATTTCACAGCCAGAAGTTATGGGACATCTCTTCCTGGAACTGAAATCCTGGGTAAAGAGCCTGGTGTGGGGCTGAGACCCCATGCTCCCCAGCAGGTACCTCTACAGCCAAGATATTTCTCCTGATTTTTAACCTCCACACACGGGTATGGGACCAACCCAATCTGCATCTCTGCCCCACCCTCCAGTCTCCGTGTGGCTTCTTCCATATATCTATAGTTAGAGGACTTCTTTTCTGCTAGACTTCAGGTGGTTCTCAATGAGAGATGTTCTGTAGATTAGTTGTAGTTTTGGTGTGGTCATAAAGGGAAGTGATTACAGTGTTTACCTACTCTACCATCTTGACCAGAAGCTCAGGGTCTGTGTATTTTTTTCTTATAGATTTATTTTTCCCAATACTACTTATAAATTTGAAGAGCATTAGTGGTAATAGTGCCTCCTTTAACTTTTAATACCTTTGCATTTATCCAGGGCTTTTTGAGATTTTCAAAGACTTTCACCCTCATTGTTAAGAGGTCTCCAGACTATGTAAAAACATTGTGACAAAAACATAAAAGACAGATGCACAGAAAGCCTGAATTTCCATCTGTATATCTAGCATTCATTAGGCACCCATCATTTCTAAGTCATGTAAAGTAACTTGGAAGACACACCTAGACTCAAGGTGCCACCTACAAGGTAAGACATGAAAACATATGCACTACAAATTAAGAGCATGAATGTACTGTGCAAACAATGCCTGCCTAAAACATCCTGGGAACCAGGCAAAGGCCAAAAGTTCATTCCCACAGTTTTCTGTCTTAATAATAATAATCCCTATAAAGTGACAGGGCTGAACATAATGATCTCTAAGCTCCAACATTTTGTGATTCCATGTTGTTATACTTCCCTTTCTTCTTTTAATATTTCAATATGTGCCTTAAGGCACACAGTGAGCAGAAAAGTAGAAACATGACCCATATAGAATGCATTTGCCAAGTCCAAAGAAGAAAACATAAATAAAAGCTTTTTTCTTATAGATTTATTATTCCCGATACTACTTATAAATTTGAATAGCATTAGTGGTAATAGCGCCTCCTTTACATTTAATACCTTTGCACTTATCCAGGGCTTTTTGAGATTTTCAAAGGCTTTCACCCTCATTGTTAAGAGGTCTCCAGACTATGTAAAAACATTGTGACAAAAACATAAAAGACAGATGCACAGAAAGCCTGAATTTCCATCTGTATATCTAGCATTCATTAGGCACCCATCATTTCTAAGTCATGTAAAGAAACTTGGAAGACACACCCTAGACTCAAGGTGCCACCTAAAAGGTAAGACATGCAAACATATGCACTACAAATTAAGAGCATGAAAGTACTGTGCAAACAATGGCCTGCCTAAAACATCCTGGGAACCAGGCAAAGGCCAGAAGTTCATTCCCACAGTTTTCTGCCTTAATAATAATAATCCCTTTTAAGTGTGTCGTGCCATCGAGTTTCCAGAACATTTCAGATGCATTCCTTAATTTAATCCTTAGAGCACACACACCGTACCACCTGCTCCTCTACTTCTTTTTTTTATTTTTAAAATTTTATTGTTTAAGGTATTACAAATAATAGTACATATTTCTCCTCCCCCACCCCCAATTGACCTCATCCCGGCCTCCCCTACCCCCTGACAATTGCCCCCCACTAGTGTCTTGTGTCTATTGGTTATGCTTATATGCATGCATACAAGTCCTTCGGTTGATCTCTTACCCCCTGTCATCCCCTACCTTCCCACTGTAGTTTGACAGTCTGTTCAATGCTTCTTTGCCTCTATCTATGTTTGTTCAACAGTTTATAATGTTCTTTATATTCCACAAATGAGTGAGATCATGTGGTATTTTTCTTTCATTGACTGGCTTATTTCACTTAGCATAATGCTCTCCAGTTCCATCTATGCTGTTGCAAATGGTAAGAATTCCTTCTTTTTTATAGCAGCATAGTATTCCATTGTGTAGATGTACCAGGGTTTTCTAATCCACTCATCTGCTGATGGGCATTTAGGCTGTCTCCAAATCTTAGCTATTGTAAATTATGCTGCTATGAACATAGGGGTGCATATATCCTTTCTGATTGATGTTTCTGTTTTCTTGGGATATATTCCTAGAAGGGTATGTGTATTTTTAAACAGGAATTCTTTCCATGCTCACGAGAGTCATTTTATATAGAAGTTTGTATCTGGTTTGTCTCCTTGACTGCAGGCAGGACTCCATTCCAACCAGGTGGAGGACTATCTTTTATGTTATTCATTTAAAGATTTAGAAATCTCCTAAATTTGCTTAGGAATATGATGAAAATAAATGAGATGGGACTAGACATTCTTGCTGCAGTCCATTTCAAACATCATATAACCTCCCTGTGAGCTGAAAGAATATTTGCATTTAAGAAAAGCATCTGTTAGTTTGGTCTCTGGAATGTGCTTTCATGCTCAACCCCATTCAGTCTGCATCTCCCAGCTTCTAAAAATACAATCTTATTTTTGCTTCCCTTTCGACTTTAAATGGACATCGACCATTTTCACACAGAGGCTGTCAGCAGAGGTGCTGGGAGAAAAGCGTGTTTAATCTTGAGAAGGAAATAGAATGTATACACACCCATCAAACTGAAATGTTTCACCTGGGCTTTGGCTTCCACCAACCCTACTTGTGGTAACAGCTCCCAGACTTCGCTATGAATCCCCATCATCATCAGAGTCTTGTTGATGGAAATAATTGCTAAAGCTTTCCTGCTCTGTAGACGTTAGTCCAGCCAAGCTACCAAGTAATCATTGTCTGGGCTGCTGGTTCAGTCCTGTTTGCTGACTCAAGATAACTATTTCCTGACCAGTTTATAGGGAGTAGGGGGGAAAAAAAGTACAACCTAATTTTTTGTTGGTCTCTTTCATCTTCTACTGGCCTTATTTGATCTTTGGAGCATGGCCCAGTCACCAATAGTTTCCACTGGTCCCTGGAATGGCTTCCTTCCTTCCTTCCTCCCTCCCTTCCTCCCTCTCCTCCTCCTCCTCCTCCTCCTCCGCAATTTCTCCTCCTCCTCCTCCTCTTTCTTTTTCAATGATTTCTGTGTTAAAAACTAAAAAGCCCATGGACTCTCTGAACACTTGGTGCATTGTGTAGTTACATATAATAAAAAGGTACCAACAATGCATGAGAGTCCATGGTCTTTGAGTTTTTAGGAATAAACCCAATAAGAATGCATATATTTGTGCATCAAAAGACATGTACTAGAATTTTCCTAGCAACATTATTCATAATAGCCCAAACTGGAAATAACACAACTGTTCAACAGTAGAATTGATTACTAATTTGTATTATACATACACAGTATAACAGGACAGTAATGAAATGCACAAAATACAACTACATACAACAACATGAATGAATCTCACAAACATAATGTTGAACATAAGAGTGCATATTTTGGGGCCTGACTCCAATAACATAAAGTTTGAAACATTAATTTATGGTGTTAGAAGTCAGAGTGGTGCATGGTCCGAGATTGAAAGGGGCATAAGGAGGCTTTGGGAGGAGGTGCTGGCAACGTTTTACATCCTGATTACACTTGTGTCCAGTTGGTGTAAGTTCATCAGTCAGACACTAATCATTGTGCTTTCCTATATATACATCTTACTTTAATAATATGAGAAATATGAAAAATAAAAATATAAATCCCATGAAGACAGAACTCCCCCCACCACACACAAATTGGCTATCATAGGACTTATTGATAAGCACCACACTTCCTTTTTTAAAAAATATATATTTTATTGATTTTTTACAGAGAGGAAGGGAGAGGGATAAAGAGTTAGAAACATCGATCAGCTGTCTCCTGCACACTCTCCACTGGGTATGTGCCTGCAACCAAGGTACATGCCCTTGACCGGAATCGAACCTGGGACCCTTGAGTCCGCAGGCTGACGCTCTATCCACTGAGCCAAACCAGTCAGGGCAGCATCCACACTTTCTTATTGTACTTGGCAGTATCCTTTGGCCAGTGGGTCCCACCTCATCCCCCAGTTCTCAACTCCAAACTCACATTTCTTCCCTCTGTCTAGTCCCACCTTCACAGATGTACATTAGCTTCTCATCCAACTTTTCCTCTCTCCCAGGATTTCTGAGGCTTTGGATCCATTGCTCTGACTGATCAGTTCAGGGCCTGAACAGGGCTGGCCTTATGCATCAGTCACATGTTGAGGGCTCAAAGCAACAACATAGCTCTTGCTACCTCTCCATATTCTTGTGGTATCTGAACTCCCAATATTATTTAACTCTTTTGGATGATGACATTGAGCATTCCTACTTAAATGTTAAAGTGGAAGAAGCATACAAATACTATTTTATAATCCCTCCATCAGTTTGACTTTTCTTAAGGTTTCTGGGAGATAGAGAATCTGCGGCCAACACTTCCTTGGGAGTAGTCATTGGACATTTGACCTTAAAAGTTTATTTTTCTTTTAAAAAATTTTTATTTTTTGATTACAGTTTACTTTTAATATTATGTATTAGTTTCAGGTGTTCAGATTATTGGTTAGACAATCATCTACTTTGCAAAGTATTTCCTCTGATATTTGCAGTAGCCACCTAGCACCTTACATAATATTATCAACTATATTCCCTATGCTGCACTTCACATCCCCGTAACTATTTTGTAACTACCAATTTGTACTTCTTAATCCCCTCACCTCTTTCACTCTGACCCCCATTTCCTCTGGCAACCACCAGTCTGTTCTCTGGGTCTATGATTCTGTTTTAATTTTATTTGTTTATTTATTTTGTTCTTTAGATTCCACATATAAATAAAATCATATGGTGTTTCTCTTTCTCCGTATTTCACTAAGCACAATGAACTCTAGGTCCATCCACGCTGTTGCAAATGGTAATATTTCATTCTCTTTCTATGGTGAGTAATATTCCATTGTATATATGTGCCACTTCTTGATTATCCAATAGTCTATTGATGGGCACTTGGGTTGCTTCCATATATGGCTAAACAGCACTACAATGAATATAGAAGTGCATATATTCTTTTGAATTAGTTTTTGGGTTTCTTTGGATAAATCCCCAGCAGTGGAACCACTGGGTCATAAGGCAGTTCCATGTTTATTATTTTAAGGAAGCACCGTACTGTTTTCCATAGTGACTGCACCAATCTGCATTCCCACCAACAGTGCACGAGGATTCCCCTTTTCCACATTCTCACCAGCACTTGTCATTTGTGGATTTATTCATGATAGTCATTCTGACAGGTGTGAAGTGATATCTTGGTGGGTTTTATTTGCATTTCTCTGATGATTAGTGTCATTGAACATCTTTTTATGTTTATTGGCCATCTGTTTGCCCTCTTTGGAGAAGTGTCTATTCAGGTGTTCTGCCCATTTTTTAATTGGATTGTTTGTTTTTCTGGTGTTAAGTCATATGAATTACTTATAAATTTTGGATATTAACCGCTTATCAGATGTATATTGGCAAATATATTTCCCCAGTTAGTAGGTTAGCTTTTCATTTGTTGATAATTTCCTTTGCTGTTCAAAAACGTTTTAGTTTGATGTAGTCCTATTTGTTGTTTTTTCTTTTGTTTCCCTTACTGTAGCAGATACATTAGGAAAAATATTGCTATGAGAAATATCAGAGATTTTACTGCCTATGTTTTCTTCTAGAAGTTTTATGGTTTTAAGTCTTGCATTTAATACTTGAATTCACTTTGGTATAAGAAGATGGTGTAGTTTTTATTTATTTATTTTGCATGTATATGTCTAATTTCCCTAGCAATATTTATTGAATAGGCCAATTTTACTCTGTTGTATGTTCTTGCTTCCTTTGTCAAGTATCAATTAACCATATAGGTGTGGGTTTATTCCTGGGTTCTCTATTCTGTTCCATTGATCTACAGGCCTGTTTTGATGCCAGTACCATGTGTTTTGATTACTATAGCCTTATGGTATAGTTTCATATCAGGTAGCATGATACATTCAACTTTCTCAATATTGCTGAGGCTATTCAGGGTCTTTTAGGGTTCCATAAAAAATTTTGGATTATTTGTTTTAGTTCTGTATAATACACCATTGGTATTTTTATAGGAATTGCATTGAATTTATAGACTGACTTGGGTAGTCTGGACATTTTAATGTTAGTTTTCCCTACCCATGAACATAGTATAAGCCTCTAATTTTTTCTATCTTCAATTTCTTCAGGATCTTATAATTTTCTGAGTATAGGTCTTTTACCTCCTTGGCTAAATTTATTCCTAGGTATTTTTTAATGCAATTGTAAATGGGGTTGTGTTCTTAGTTTACCTTTCTATAGTTCATTATTGGTGTATAAAAAATGCAACCAATTTATGAATACTAGTATTAATTTTGTATTCTACAACTTCAATGAATTCACTTATCAGTTCTAGTTGTTTTTTGGTGGAGTCTTTAGGATTCTCTATATACAGTATCATGTCATTTGCAAATAATGGCCATTTTACTTCTTCCTTTCCAGTTTGAATGCCTTTTATTTCTCCTTATTGCCTAATGGCTGAAATAATGGCCATTTTACTTCTTCCTTTCCAGTTTGAATGCCTTTTATTTCTTCTTCTTGCCTAATTGCTGTGGCTAGGACTTCCAATACTATGTTGAATAAAGTGGTGAAAGCAGACATCCCTATCTTGTTCTTGATCTTAAGGGAAATGTTTTAGTTTTTCCCATTGAGTATGATGTTGGCTGTGTGGCCTTATGTGTTTGTCATATGTGGCCTTAAAGTTTTGAAGAACAGGCTGAACATGTTTTTGTGTTTAATAACTGTATTCTGTTCTTTCTTAATATAAGTTGTAGATGTCAGAAATTTGTATGGCCTTAAAGTTTTGAAGAACAGGCTGAACATGTTTTCTTTTTGTGTTTAATAACTGTATTCTGTTCTTTCTTGATATAAGTTGTAGATGTCAGAAATTTGTCTAGTCCAGTGATGTTTCAAACTGCTTTAACACAATCTTCCAAAGGCCTTCAAACACTTCCTGAATTAGAGGCATAAACACTGAAGACAGATTAGAGGCATAGAGTCACGCAGCAGGGCCAGGGTTTTCCAGAGCCTCTCAGATCCTCCCATTGGTCCCAGTGGTCAGGTCAGCATGGGGGCATTAAGGAGCTCAGATGAGAAGGCCAGGCATCGTGTCCAATCACTTCATTTTACAGTTTTGGGAGAGTGAAATGACCAGCTCACGGTCACGCTGGCCTTAGTGACAGAGCCAGGTCGAGAATCTCTCCCTTCCAAACTAGAAATTTTATTTCTGCCACAGGAGAAATTCCGTTGTTGTTTTGTTTTTTTTTTTGTTTTTTTGGTCTTGCCTCAATATTTGCAATTCACATCTCCTTCCCTGCTTTCTTGAACTCCAACTTCTCCTCAGACATCTGTTGTCCCTGTTTTAGGCCTACAACAGGTTTGTACTGGAGATAGGTGCTAGAGAATTAGCCAGGTACTGGGGCTTTCCTCAAAGACCTTGAGTGTTGGCCTCAAAGTTCAGGGAATCTGGAGTAGGTTAAAGGAGAGGAGAGGACCAACTGAGCTCAGAATCCAGGAGAGAAGTACAGCTCATCATTTTCTGAATTAGTTGAATGATGTTGGTGAATTTGATGAGTACAATGAGTTTCATCTTTGAGTACACCATTTAACCCTTTAAAATTGTGTGTGTGTGTGTGTGTATGTGTGTGTGTGTGTGTGTGTGTGTTGTGAAAGCCTCATCAGCCAAAGGCTTCAAGAATACACCTAGAGTCAAACAAGGTCAGGTTTACTTAACTTTCCCCAAATTTAGGGCCCCTGCTCTGAAACCTCCTAAGTTTATGATGTTGTTGCACTTCTGGGCTTTTGTGGTTGCCTTCTCTCCGTCACATGGAGACCTCCTAGTGGTCTGTTCCATACTGGAGGGAATATAAGGTGCCTCTTGCACTTTCCAGGAGTGTTTGCATTTTAACGTTACTGTTTAAAGTGCTACTGTGTTAAGCATGGCTCATTCCTCTGCAACCACAATGTCGGACCCCTGGAAGCAGAGACTGTTATTTGATTTGACTTCTTGCCTCTTGAGCACTACACCTGAGGTAGCTGGCTTACTGCCCAGGTATGTGTGGAAACCCCACAGAGAAATTTGAGGGAAAACTAGTCTGTAGCAATTTTTGGGAATTTTCCATAAGATGAAACAAGGAGGAAGAGCATGGCTCTGGGGTCTGAAAGTTCTGGGTCCAAAGCCACCCTCTGGCTTTGATTCTGGGCAAGTTACAGACCCTCAGGGAGAGTCAACTTTTCTCTTTTGTAAATTAGGAACAAGAGAGAATACCCCCTGGGGTTATGAGGAAGTTAAAAATGATTGTGCAGGTCATTTCATAGTGAGGTTCCAGTGGACATCACCTGAGCTGCTTCAGTCCAGTGCATTGCTCTGTGATACAGCAGACCCACCAGTCATTTCTGCATCTTCCCAGAACCATGCCAAACTGCAGGGTCAATGGTTATGTATCTGGTTAAGGGGTCCCAAGGTCTGAGCCTGCCAAGAGGAAGTCAGGCATAAAAGAGCAGTGGTGTTAGGTAAAGCTGTGGCTTTTTATCACATCAATCTGTGAAGATGTGGTTCATTATTGTCAGAATGATGCAATTAGTTTTAATGACCTGCAGTTACTTTCAGCAATGATTTTTAAAAAATCATCTTTTATTTTAAAATGCAGTTGACATATGTTATTATATTAGTTTCAGGTGCACCCCAGTGACTAGACATGCAGGACTTACTTCAGCGGGGCTCTGGTGTCTGTTGAGTCCACCCCTTGAGTGTGTCACTTTTGGAGGTGGTTGGGTGGTGATGTTTAAACATGGTCTGAAGCTGTTCACTGGGTGCACTGGCCCTGGGGCCTCCCAGGAGGTGCAGGCCAAGGTCAGTCATTGCTTATGTTCTGCCCGGGGCCACCTGGCATGAGCAAAAAGAGATCTGCAGATGGCTGCTACTTGTGCTGCTAGTGACAGTCATAGGGCTACTTATCATGAGGCACAGGGCACATTGAGGCCAGATGCTGCTTGTTTGAGTGATTTAAAGAAGGTTTGAAGTATGAGCCAAGATGGGTCATTCATATGGAAAATCCACTGGAAAACAGCTTGGCTGGGCCTATAGGTTGCGTGGGTTGGGGTTTCAGAGAATCACCAGGGCAGGAAGCCTGGTTAATGGAGACTCAGATATGGTGCCCACCTGCTGGCTCTGTGAGCAAGTGGGGCCTTGGAAAAGGAACATGACCTCTGCCAACATTTCTGTCTGGGAGAAAGCTGTTCCCCAACTCTTGTCCTGATGCTGAACAATTCAGTTCCTTCCCGTATGTCCTTGGTGCCTTTTGAGCTAGAGCTGTCTCCGCACTATAGCTCAGAGGAAGTGAGTCCGGGTTAGTTCATGCACAGGACCTTTAAGAGGAACTGCCTGGGACTCCAGGAGCCACAATCTCCATTGGTTTTTCCCAGCCAGAAATTATGGAAACTTCTCTTCTGGGCACTGGAACCCTGAGCTGGGGGACCTGGTGTGGGGCTGGGACCCCTCACTCCTCAGTGGAGACCTCCACAGCCAAGACATCCCTCCCAACTTTTATCCACCACAGGTGGGTGTGGGATCAGCCAATTTGCACCTCGGCCTTTCCTACCAGTCTCTAGGAGAGGAAATACCCTTCTGCCTGCATTTGGATGGTATATGTGAGGATGCAAAGTAAGCTATCTAGTGACTAAGAGGGAAAAACAGAGAGAATCAGAGAAGACATAGCAGAGTCTTGACATGGTTCAGTTGATGAATGGAAGGAGCTGCCCACCTCTGAACATCCTGTTATGTGAGATAATCAGCACCCTATTGTTGTACATACTTTCAGTTGATTGTGGCAGATAATGTTGTTCACCTGTGCAAAAGTATTCATTCAGATTTCTTGCTAAGCGAATCACAATTGTATTCATTTGGGAGGAGATCCTCTCAGCTGAGGGGGCACAAAAACTGTCCCGGACAGTGGGATGTAAAGGGAAGCCTTCCAGAGTACTCTGGGAAATACTCTTCTTCCAGAGTAAGAGAGAGAGAGATGTGGGCAAAAGGTCTGCCATCCTGTTCCCCTTTGAAAACAGTTGTTTCAGGTCATGTTACCTGATGATTATGGCTGTTTTCCTAGGACCACAAAAAGATGCAAAGAGAACCATAGAGGAGGCACCCCTCAGTGGCTAAGCTGACCCCAACCACCTTCACTTAGGGTTCTCAATAAAAGCCATTTAGTACCATTTGATTTGTAGCCATCAGTTGTGCTTTTCCCTTCTAAAGAGGAGTTGAAATGCCCAAGCTGAGTCCAGGTCCCTAGAGGGCTGGCCTGGAGGACAGGTAGATCTTCAGAGTGAAGCAGATTATTTTCCAGTCTAAACAAAGGGGATGAATTTCATGTTTTTAGAGGGAAAGTGAGGCATGAATCAAAATACTCACTCAAGTGAGAGAACTGTCCTCATGGCTAAGGGCTTGCCAACACCTGAAATCCAAGTCTGTCTGGGACTGTGATCTGGCCATGGGATGTGGCACAGGGGAGGGACATGGCCAGGGGCCAGGAGGACAGGGGATTCAGCACCTTTTGACCTGGTGCTACATTATGAATGGTGGGAAAGGGGAGGCACCTGTTGTCCCCAAGAGGCTGGCTACAGCCATCTTTCAATTTCTGTGATTTCCTGGTGAAGGCTATGTCAGTTGCTGATTTATCAACCAGGTCCAAAGCCCAGGCTACACCACCAGACAGGTGTGGTTTGAGGAAATGGCGGATGCTCCAGCTTAGAAATGCCTTAAAGCCAGAAAATGTTAAATATGTTTCTCTGACTACCCTATGTGTGAGCCTCAAATACTTGATTTTTTAACTTAATTCAACAAGTATTTGTTGAGCCCATAGTTTGCCCCAGGCACTATGCTAGACATTGGGGATTCAGCAATAAATATTTATGCAAGGAGGCTTGTATGAGTCAATGCAACTCAACCCATAATCCATGGGGATGTACCCACTGGGGCCTCTGTGCTGATCTGTCCCAACCACTAGAGGGCAGATAAGGAGGTCCTTTAGCAAGAGCCTGTGCCATCCCAGGAGACATTGCCTGGAGTCTGAGAAACCAGGCTCTGGAACCCACCTAAGACCTAATCGGAGAGCGGGGGCGGGGGAGTGTTGGGAACAGTATACTCCCTGTCATTATTTCTGAGTAGTGTACTTGGGATTGGGTTTTGCTTTTACTTTCTTCCCAAGGCTTTCTGCAAATTGGAAAATCACTCAGTCATGCTAATTGTGACAGCGTGAGACCTCTGTAAATCACTGCAGTGCCTGTGCTCTGAGGAATACTGCCTTTTAAGCTGCAAAACGTCTACAATAATGATCTGTTCCCAGCATGAGAATGCTTCGAGCCATATGCGGCTCTTTGGCCCCTTGAGTGTGGCTCTTCCACAAAATACCACGTGCGGGCGCGCATGTACAATGCGATTGAAACTGCGTGGCCCATGCGCAGAAGTCGGTATTTTGTGGAAGAGCCACACTCAAGGGGCCAAAGAGCCGCATGTGGCTCTCGAGCAGCAGTTTGCAGACCACTGCACTAGGGGGCTCCCAAGAAAATGCAACAGGCTCTTTTCCGTGGACAGTTTCTCCTCTCCCCGCCTCATCTTGGTCTAGGGCAGTGGTCAGCAAACTCATTAGTCAACAGAGCCAACAGTACAACGATTGAAATTTCTTTTGAGAGCCAAATTTTTTAAACTTAAACTATATAGGTAGGTACATTGTTATTAACTTAATTAGGGTACTCCTAAGGCTTAGGAAGAGCCACATTCAAGGGGTCAAAGAGCCGCATGTGGCTCGAGAGCCTCAGTTTGCCGACCACGGGCTCTAGGGTGATTATAAAAGGACTGGATTTTCCCCAGATGATGGAAATAGTGGGGGGAAATCTACCCCATATCTGAGCAGAGCTTCAGATTGTACCAGTTTTTGAGTACTTGGGCACCTGTGGTTGAATAGCTAATGAAAGAGCTCTGGGTATTGAGAAATAGCCACATTCCTCTGTCTCGTTCTCAATTGTAGAGAAAACAACTTTTAAGGAGGCTGGAGAAGGATGAGGGAAGGTATCAGGCATGGGCGACTTCAGCTGTTTGAGTTTTAAAGGTGACACTTTATTTCTTCACATTGAGGTGGGGCAGTCACCCCTGCTCCTCCCACAGCCTGCATGGAGCTTGGGGGTGGCATTAATTCCTTCACTGCTCCCAGGACCACAGCAGCTCCCCGGCCCTCCAGGAGGAGGATTTAGGGCAGTGGTTCTCAACCTTGGCTGCACATTAGAATTACCTGGGAATCTTTTTAAAATCCTGATTTCTGGGCCTCATCCTCTGGAAATTCTGTTTCTTTGTTACTAATGTTGTGGCCCCACCCCATAACAAAGAAACAGAATTTCCGGAGGATGAGGCCCAGAAATCCGGATTTTAAAAAAATTCCCAGGTGATTCTAATGTGCAGCCAAGGTTGAGAACCACTGCTCTAATGGAACCACCCATTTTAAAACAGAAACAAACTCTGAAACAAAGACAAAGTTCAAACAAACGAGTTCCAAATGGTACAGTTCCCCAGTGGTGGCCACAGAGGACTCCCAGTGTGCACATGGGTTCACCTTACCAAGTCCTGGAGCCGGTCAGCTCCCCCAGTGACCATTTACTTCCATTAGCAATTTGTTTATAGGTGGCTGATACCCTGAAAGGGAAAAATCCCTGAGATAAAACAACCTCTCAGCGGCTGCTCGGGAGTCCCTGCAGCCCTGCCTCGTAGTCAGCCTTTCACAAGCAGCTGAGACCTCAGACTGGTTCTCCCCGGTAATGTGAGACCAAGGAGGGCTAGACCTGTCTGAACCCTCCTTGGCTGGCTTGCCAATTCTGATACCGAACCCAGGAACGTTCTGATTCAATAGAACGTGCTGGAAATTCCTGTTTTTGTTGTAGGCGGAGGGAACAGCACCATGTGTCTGACCGGTGGGGTCAGGCCAAACCTGGGTTCAGCAACCTCTGTATTTGGGTTCTGACTAGGAAAGAATTCAAAGTACAGACTCAAACTGTAAGAGAACATTTATTCGGTAAATCACAGAGGTAGAAGAAGCAATTCCTAGAAGAAATGGGCTTAGGAAACAAGTTATGAAGGAAAAGGAAGGGCCCTTGGAGCTTGGGAGTGAGGAAGCTAATGGTAATGTGCCTGGGCATGGGGGGAGGGAGAAGGGTAGGGAAAGGCATGGGCGTGTTCCCTGGACTTTGAGCGCCTGGGTCCTCAGTTCTAGGGTTTTAAGGGTGGAGATTTTAGGGGTGGTCCCATGGAAAAATCTTAATAGAATATTCAGCAGTTTCTCCAGGTGTGTCCTTTCAGGGTTGTGTTCTCCACTGATTGGCTGGTTCTGATGTCGGCTGTGGCTGCTTTTGTTGCTCATTTGGGCCTGGAGCTGAAATACAACTGAGGCCTTGATGTTATCTTTAGGGAGGAAAGGTCAGGGGTCCAAACAGCATGACCAGTGATAGGCTAGAGGAGGAAAAGTCGGGGGTTGGTGAGGAGGCAAGGTCCTACACTACTATTGATTGTCCATTGCTAGGCACTTGGGGCTTTCTATCCTGATGATCTTCTGAACCTGGCCCATCGTTCTCCCTCTGCTCATGTCTGTGTAACTGTGTACAGCATCTTCATCATTTTGTTCTTGTGTTAAGGCCACATCTCATTGTGCCTCCTGTCTCCTCTGTATTTGCCCAGCTCAGAAGCATTGGGACAGGTCTTGGTGTCTATCAATAGCTCTACCTTCCCTTTGGTGTCTCTTCTCATAGGGACATTAATCCTAATAGATCAGTGTCCTCCCCCCCCCCTTCTGATCTATGTAACCTTAATCACCTCCATAAAAGCCCTATCTCTAACAGTCACATGGGGCTGAGGGCTTCAACATTTGAATTTGGGGAGATGTAATTCAGTCCATAGCACATGTGTATCACCAGAACCTGGATCAGGATTCAGAATCCTCCTAGCATCCCAGAAGTTTCCCTGGTTCACCCTCCTAATCTCCCCAACAAGAAACCACTATTTTCACTCCTATCTCCATCAATTAGTTTTTCCTGTTTTGAGCATCATATAAATGGAGTCCTGCCAAGTAGGAACTTTTGTGTATGGCTTCTTTTCCTCAACATGTCATCATGTATACTCATAGTTAACTTATTTTTTAATATTTTCTGTGTAATATTTCATTATATAAATGTACCCCAATGTATCCATTCTCCTATTGATAAACCTACTATGAATACTCTTGTATATGACTTTTGTTAGACATAGATACACCTTCTCTTGGGAACATAGATTTAAGATTTCCATGCAGTTAACTTAAGCATGTTTGCATTGGCAAAACAAGTAAGTTTTAGCTATCAATAAAACATGATGTCCCAGGTTTCAATCAATTGAAAGTACAAATGGAACTTCATTAAGGTCGAGGCAAGGTGATCACTACAGACTCCTGGCCTTGAACCTTTGCTCTGCCACTTAAGTAAGGTAACTTAAGCCCTCTGTGCCTCAGTTTTCTCATCCGTAAAATGTTGACAATGATAATAGTACCTACTTCCCAGCAGTGGTTTGTCTATTTAACAACCAGAGAGGGTTGTTTTTAACACCGCCTCTTCTACTGATATATGACAAAATAATATTCAGTCGTAACCATGTAGTAATCAATGAAAATCATTCATTCCTAATTTGTTTTTTAGTTTTTAAAACAATTATGAACTTAAAAAGAAGAATTGAAATTAAGTTTTAAAGATAGTATTCAAATTTGGTGAACATTTCATGTAAGAACTAACATTTTCACATACCAAACAAAACTATTGTTCTGAACCTCACGCTTAATGTCACTGTTTTAAATTTTAGTCACATATGAAAACTCAAAGTTGTCACACAGACACAAAATGACTAAAATTCTGTGTCTTGGTCTTCAGACTCACTGTGCTGCCTCACTTCTTTCAGATCTTTGCTACAGCAGGCCCATGTGGACCCACAGAAGCTTACTAGTTTTGAACTAATTCTGGAAGTGAACGTATGTCCTGTGTGCATGTGTTGCAGGCTGGCTCTGAAAATGTGAATTCTCCAAATTGCATTCCATGTGGAGTGCAATGTCAATTAAAGGGGAAGTCATGAAAATGTGGTAATTTGAAGCTTATGTGTATATTACTAAAACTCAACAGTAACTACAGCAATTATTTCAAACATAGACCAATGTTGGGGAGGAGTATTTTACCACTGAAGCTGTTCAGAATGGCTGGCTCATAGTAATAATAAAAAAGGGAGCTGAACTTCTGATTGAGGCTATTTCTGCTCTAACATTCTCTCCTGGCATTGCATCTGCTTAACTCTCTGTGCCTGGGGTGGAGAACTCCCATCAACAGGCTCCTGGGACTCCACTTTCTCCTGGGACTGCTCTGGAGTCATTGACAAATATTTACTGAACACAACGATGTATAAGGCAGCACTTTCTATACTGAGGCCAGAGACAGAAACAAATGAGGTCTTTGACCTTAGGAGCTTATGTTCTGAGTAGGGAGAATGGGAAAGATCATAAAAAATAAGCAAATAAATATATCAGATGTCAGGAGTGAGAGATGCTGTGAGCACTAAAAGAACAGATTAAGGAAAACAGAGAGGATGTGGGGAGGGTCCAGTGTTTGAGGGCTGATGAGGGAAGGCCTCTCTGAAGTGACATGTGAATCACATGGACTTCCAGGTAAACAGAGGCCCAGGCTGAGGGCAGAAGAATTGCCAAATCCTGTAGAGAGCATCCTGGGAACAGGAAAGGGGCCCATGTGGCCGGACCAGGGTCAGAGAGGAGAGAAGTAGGAGATGAGGTCATGAGGTTATGTAGCCAATGGGGGAGGTCTTACTGGCACAGTGGGGATGTTGAATGCTACTCTGAGGGAGATGGGAACTGGATGGGGGCTCAGGTTCTAGCAGAGGAAGGACTTGCTTTGGAATATTTTAGCAGAATCACTTTGGCTGCTGTGTTGAAGACAGGTGTATGGCAAGGTGAGAAGGGCAAGGGCAGAAATAGGAGATCAATCACCAATAGCCCAAGTCTGACCAAGAATCTAGGATGAAAGTGGCTTAGACCAGGTTCTAACAATAGAGGTGGAAGAAATAATGAGAGTAAGGCAGAGCTAGCTGGAGTGTGTGTGTGTGTGTGTGTGTGTGTGTGTGTGTGTGAAAGAGAGAGAGAGAGAGAGAGAGAGAGAGAGAGAAGGATGACCACCTATCTGGAAGGGTGAGAGTGCTCCTGGCTGAGCAGGAGCATGCCAGAATATTGGAGAGGAGCAGTTTTATCAATAGTGTTAAAAAGTGTTGGTTATTTTTTAAAAAATATTTTATTTTTCAGAGAGAGTAAGGGAGAGGGAGAGAGAGATAGAAACATCAATGATGAGAGAGAATCATGGATTGGCTACCTCCTGCATGCCCCCTACTGGGGATCTAGCCCACAACCCTGGCATGTGCCTTGACTAGAATCGAACCTGGGACCCCTCAGTCCCCAGGTTGACCTCTATCCACTGAAACAAACCAGTTAGGGCAGTGTTGGTTATTTTTATAGTTATTAATTTGTATTGTCTACCTCTACTCATTAGAATGCAAAATACCACGAGAGCAGGGGTTTTTGTCTGTATTGTTCACAGCTGTATCTTCGTGCCTAAAATAATGCCTGGCACATAGTAGGTGCCCAGTGAAGATGAGTGGAATGAATGAATGAAGAATAAAACATATATAGTAGGCAGTTCATTGTCTGTTACTTTGCAAATGAAAGTCTATTTTTATGATGTGTTTTTCATATTTTAAACAACTTTAAGTAATAAAGTAGTTCATTCTAATTGAAATTCAAAACAATTCACAAGAATACACAACAAACATAGTGAAAATTCTTTTCATGTCCTCCTCCTCCTCCTTTCTCCAGAGGTACATACAGTTAAGTTGGCTTTCTATCATTTTAAAGACAATTTAATAACATATATATGTCTCAAAAATATATTTGGTTTTATTTCATTTCAGATTTAAATAGGTAGCAAACTGCAGAAATTTGTAGTCTTTGTGTAGCCAAATATATCAACCATTCCTTCATGACATTGGAGATTTGTGTCTTGCATAATATTTTGATAGTCCTTATATTCTGATTTTCTTATACATTTTTTTCCTTGGGAGCTTTAAAAATTTTCCTATTTATCTTTACAGCTTAGAAATTTACCAATATAGGCCTAGATGTGATTTTAAAGTTATCATGCTTAGTAGTTTCTTCATGCTCAAGATGCATGCCTTTCTGTAGTGGAGATAAATATCTATTCATTTTATTTGATTATTTCTTTCTTTGCATTTTTTTCTGATCCTTCCCTCTGGAATTCCTATCAGATCAATGTTATGCCTTCTGCATTTTTTCCTACAGTCTCTCAGTACAAGACTCTTTGTCTGGTTGTCTTTCATTCTTTGTTTTGGCTACAGAGAATCTGCTAAAAAAAGACAGTAAATAAAAACATTTACTGGTCTGCTGCATGGCTATTCTGCTCATATACAATGTGTTTTGTGGGGTGGGTGTTAATCAAGAAATCAGCCATCTCTTGATCATGGGAAGACTTGAAGTCAGCAGCTGTAGCCCAGGTGTCTAGTCCAGGTGTCTAGAAATCAGTGTGGCAGTCAGCTCATTGTCAGAGTCTGGGAGGATTTTCACAGACTAAAGGCCACTAGACCTGGACATACAAATACAATTTTGGGGAAAGGAGGCAGGAAAACCCTTTATCACAAGCCTACCATAGACCCTCTGGTTCAGAAATGTGGGGAAGCATGGGACTTGGTTAGAAAGTCTATAAGAAGAATTCTCCAAAAGGTTGGAGGCCTCTTGCTGAAGGTGACAGACCCTGTCTTGACTTTTCCAAACAAGTCTGAGCCCCTGGGTATTTTACTAAAATCTTTATATTTAGACTTCAAAATGGCCTTGTTTTAAAAAACACTGCAAATACATATATTTTTCTCAAGAATACTTACCCTGCTGGTAGTATCTAAAGGTTAATTTTAATTCAAACGATTACTACAATAAAAGCCTAAAAAGGCAGATAAATGGCTATCTGGTTCCTTTAGCCAGGCAGTCCTTATCCCTCTCTTTCACAAAAAATGTATGTCAAAATAATCATTCATCCATCGCTCAGGGTCTGCTGGTCGGTCCTGACACAGAAACTCATACCTTGGCTCATAGAAAGCCAGATCCTCACTTCTTTGCTGTGTGGGCAGATCTTGGTTGTGACTAATATCATTGATGGAATCCATCCATTTCTGGGTTGATAGCACACAACTGTTTCTTGTTACTGTTTCGCTTGCTTGTTTTAGTTTTGTGTTTGTTTTGGAAAAGAGCCAATTCAAAGGAAATAACATATTCACTTGATGTAAAAAGTATAAAAGACTTCATGTCAGTTAGGGCCTCCTGGCCCTTGAAACTTATTTAAAATTTACTTTGAGCCCTGACTGGTTTGGCTCAGTGGACAGAGCATTGACCTATGGACTGAAGGGTCCCAGGTTCGATTCCAGGCAAGGGCATGTACCTTGGTTGAGGGCACATCCCCAGTAGGGGGTGTGCAGGAGACAGCTGATTGATGTTTCTCTCTCATCGATGTTTCTAACTCTCTATCCCTCTCCCTTTCTCTCTGTAAAAAATCAATAAAATATATTTTTTAAAAAATTTACTTTGAATTTCAAATTCATGGCTTGTTGAAGTGCCAAGACCATCCCAAGATGTTTATGCATTCCAGGGTGTTCAAATTCTGATGTCCCCCCTGGACTGGAGTCATTTACTGTGTTGCATAGAATATTTTTCCTCCACGTGCTTGTCCAGGTGAGAAACTCAATCCCTGCTTCAGTTTAAGAGTTATCTTCTCACAAAATACTGTATGATATTTTCTTAAGAGCTGGGGGAGATTGCCTAATGGATCATACAACAAATACTTTAATCTGTTATATCTTAATTCCTTTTATTAGTCTTTCCAAACCCTCAGCCCCCTAATTCTCCTCTGTGGTCCCCTTTCCCACAGCTTCACTGACTCCTCTCTCCTCGCCCTCCCATCTCCCAAATTCTTCCCCTCCGTTAGGCAGGGCCTTCAGTGGCCTTCAGCTTCTGCTTCTAAAGGAACTCAACACAAAGCATTTCTGCCTCCAGGGCAAAGCACTGCTCCCAACACGACTCGTTATCTTATGAGGCACTTTGGGGTGTCAGTAACAACATTTTGTTCAGTTTTACATAGCTAGAAACTATGCCCGGTGATTCTCTTTGAATTATTTTAGTATTTCAAAGATGGAAGGGACCTTAACACTTTCTAGCAATCTTAATGCAACTATGTAGATGTTGCTTTCTAACCTCCCTCCAGATTCACTTTTGACCTATCATAGAGCACCCCATGCATAGCTGACACACCTAGGCAGTTTTTTACTATTCATATTCCACCTAACATTTGGCTTTCTCTTGTTTCTAGTTGTTTTTTTTTCTCCAGAGAAGTAAACATTGATAGTGCTTGGTGTGCCACCAGCGATGAGGAGCAACACTGTGGGGAATGACGAAGACACTCAGAGGTTCTCTAGTGGACTGGGAAGATGGTGTGTCCCTTAGGAATTACATTTGGCTTTAAAAAGTAGGCGTCTTTTTGTCTCATGTGTAGAGGTGGGCTTCCCAGGCTAGTGCAGCATATGTAGACATCACCCCTGACCCAGTGTCCTTCCCTCTTTATGCTCTTCCCTCCTTAGTGTGTGTCTCTGGTCCTTACCATTGCAACATGGCTACGACAGCTCCAGCCATCACCTGCTTATATCTCATTGGCCAGAGGCATTTGCATGACTACTCCCAGCAGTGAGAGAGGCTAGGAGATTGAGTTTTTAGCTTTCATAGATTCCATTGTAAAGGCAAGCAAATGAGAGGGGGCTGTAAATGAAATCTGGGTGAGCTAAGCCATGGGGTCTGCCATGCATCGCAATGGCTTTTTGAGATACATGTTTTGGTGGGGAAGGTAGATTTGGTTTGGACCATATTGAATTCAAGTTGCTGGATTACACCAAAAGATGGGTGGTTGAGTCTTCTCCAGCCTAACACATTTTACTGCTCCTTAATACAGAAGTGGCATAGCCAGCAACCCTTGATTTGGGCTTGTCTGTTTGTAAACAGTACACAGGACACACCAAGAAGTGAAAAAAGAAGTCAAGACACAGGTCAGGCTGATTAGCTGGTTGCATCTCTTTGACCCTCATAATTGGTCAAACAATACACACATGACCCACAGTGCACTGATAAGACTCAGTTCTGGGGCTTTTGTGGACTATTGGCAAAGGGAAACCTATTTTCCCCCTGGATTGTTGATAGCTGGGATGTGAGTTGAGCAACTGGTGGCCACTTGACTGTTATATGGCAAGAGGTGCTGACAAGATGATGCTACGCGGATGGCCCTGCATCTGCCACATGGTCAGTGGAGCTGACATGATGGCATGAGGGATGAGAAGACAGCGTCTCCAGGCACAGCTGGTGGCTGTGAGACTGCGCTGTGAACACTTGGCTTTCCTAAAGCAGCAATGTCAAAATAACAAGAATGAATACTGTTTAATTAGAAACTTTATAATGCCTTCCAAATATGTAACTATTTTTACAGAAGCCAGATGCCAAGATTTGAGAAAAATATTAGGCAACAATAGATACTGCAATGTAGTTTTTAATAGCAAAAGCTGGCACACTGTAAATACCTAACAACAGTAAAATGGGTGGGTGAGTTATGGCATGTCCATGCATGAACATCCTATGTAGCCTTTAAAAAGTATGTGTCAAACAATTTTTATTGACAATAGAAAGTACTCATAATGTAATGTCAATACAAAATTATCTAAACAGTATAATTCTGTTATTTTTTTCTAAAACATCTTAATTTGCAGATAAAACAGATTGGAATGAAATATAGCAACATAAAATGTTTTCCTCTTGGTGAGATTATGAATGATTTTGATTTTCTTCTTTATCCTCCCTGTGAGTTTTTACTTTTCTGTGAGTTTTTACTTTCATTATCAGCACAAAATATTTGTTTAAAAATAGAGGAAAAAGAAGCAACCTCTTTGGTCATCATTACAAATCTATCCTCAATAGTCACCCGTCCTTCCCTCCTCATGACACCCGGGGCATTCGACTATGAACTAGAGTTAGCCTAGATCCAAATTCATTGTCATTGCTGGATTATGGGCTCCTTGCTGGTGGGCACGAGCCCTGGTCCTTTCTGACCCCATGCTGTCCCGTACACACTTGGAATCGGATACATACTTGCTGAGTTGAATTGCAGAGTGCAGCCCAGGCCTGATATTAGTGCCACAGCAGAAAGAGAAATGAAGACACAAAAAAGTTGATAAGTCATCCTAAAGAATGTGCTCTCAGGGCAGGGTGTGAGGGCATTTACCTCTCTGTGCCTCACTTTATTCATCTGTGACGTGGGAATAATAGTAGCCCTTTGAGCACACAGGAAGCTGCAGGAGCCTCGTTCCTACTATTAGATGCTCTCCCTCAAACACTGTCTCCTCCCAAGTGCCTGTCAGCCCCACGGTGGGGACTGTGTTCCGTGTGCTCTGCAACTGTACTTGAGCTTGTGTTTGGGCACCTCAGCCCCCTCCCCACATTCTGCCTTTTTTCAGCTCACCCACAAACTTCATTACCCTCCCGGATCACAAAACCCTGCAATCGGGGATTTATTAAACTTTATATTCCCTTCGATACATTGCACCTGGCAGGTACCTAATAAAACATATTTAATTAACTTTAAAATAATGTGGTTACTTTTCCTCCCAGGTGCCCTATTTTTTTTTTCTTTTTAAATCACAGCATCCTTTAAACCCCAGTGTAAAAACATTCTCTGCTCTTTATGGAGCAGTTCCCAGAGAAAGGCACCCTCGGCTCTATGACAAAGGCCCAACTTTGGCCATTGAGCAAGAGGTCATTTGTCCAAGGCACACAACCAGCAGGGGCCCCCTCACTGTTGGCCCCCCAGAAGCTAATCTTTAATATAGAGAGGAAGGAGCACACTTCTTGGTCCCCATTCCCAGCCGCCTGAGGGTGGGTTAGCCACACATGTGCTTACCTCCTGGGCTCTCAGTACATGTTCTCCTGAATGAGTATTTATCATAAAATCATTCATAGCTCCAGGCAAGTTACCCTTGCTCCAGTTCCCTGGCAGGTTTGTAAGGAATAAAAGCCAATGTTTGAAATATTCATAGTTCTAGGGTTCCATTTGAGGTTACTTTCAGAGAAGTAGTAGGGAGAAGCCCGAGCTGCATTCCAGAGCTAGAATCAGGAGCTGAGCCCAGCTAAATACAGATAACCACTCGGGAGATGTTCATGGAGCGCAGCGCCAGCCCCACATTTGAATTCTGTCTGTCTGAGTCAGTGATGTGTTCTATCAGGCAGCCCCGTTCATTTGCTGGGCCTGAATGTTGTCCTCCAGCCCAGGGAAAACTCAAGCAAGGTGAGAATTTACATGTAAATGATCCCCAGCATTTTTGGAGCAGAAATGCAAATTGGCAATAACCATTTGCTCTGTTGATGTAGGAGCCTCTGGAGAAGGCTTTCTGTTTAATCTACTAACAACGTTTCCACATTTGATCATGGGGTTCTTGCCATTTCATAATGGCATTGGAGCGTATGTCTTGCTGGTGCATGACTCACAGGCTGAGCTGCCTGCCACCGGATGTCACAAATAATGCTGTTATTCCAAAGAGGAGGGATGCTATCAGCGGGGCTGAGAAGCGATTTTTTAAATTAAAAACCTTATTTATGTGTCCTCCAGAATAGTCTAAGCCCCTCCAGGAGGAGATACAGTGTTCAGTGATTAGCTGGTGAAGTGGAGGAAACAAAGCCACATTATGTGTAATATCCCTGAAGACAAATTACAATATTTACCTCCTCGCTTGATGTGCATAATTATCTGTGCTTAGAACAGAAAATGGAAGAAAAGGTTCAATGAACACCCACCTGGGTGTTATGAATGATGTTGTTCCAAAATAAACAAAAGTAAAGGAGGAGGGCTTTCGGGGAGGGAAGGAAGTATGGTAATTAAACATCCTTAGGCAAGGAATGAGCGAGACTGCAGGAGAATCACCTGGACCATAAGATCTCTCTTGTCCATCCCCTGGGAGATGGGACATCCTTAAGCAGTCATGCTATTTCCCCCCTGAGCCACCATTGTGTCCCAAGTGTTCAGGATACAACAGCTCTGCCACAGAGAGGCAAGCTCAGGGAGTATCCAGAGTCCTAGGGCCTAAGGATTAAGGCTAATTCTCTGGGAGGTGTTTCATTGTTGACCGTGAGTGGGGAGCTGGTCGGGCCCACTCCACATTGCAATATGGTAACACAGGAACCCTGGGGCTATCACCCTAGTTTTGAAGAACTCAAACCTCAGGTCACCATATGTAAACTTGGCCCCTAAACCTGAGCCTTGAAGAATTTGCTATGCAAGTGTAATTCAAATTTGAGTCACAAATCTAGATTTTTTTTAAGCCCCAAATTAGAAGGCACAAATTAGGAATTAAGAGAGCAAAAAAGTGACAAAACAATTTGAAGTTGATGTTATTCTCATGGCACTGACCTCTCTCTTCCCAACGTTGTATCTGTGCAGGCGCCTTATCTTTCCTGTCAGACTATCTGCTCCTCAAAGACAGGCTTTTGCTGTATCCCCTCCAACACCCCAGGGAGCCTAGCTGAAGGCCTAGCACACAGCAAGCGAGCAGCCATGTGTGCTCCTTCTAAGGCTGTATGTTCTGGGTCTTTGTGCTCGTGTACAGGGCTTTTTGCACCTTCCCTCACTGTATTTCTAATTTATGCCTTCTAATTTGTGGCTTCAAAATTGCCATAGACAAGAAAACAAAAATTAAACTTGAGTGTGTGCACACATACACACATGCATACACACATATACAGTCAATTCTCATTATTTGTGGTAGTTATGTTGTATAGAGTCACCATGAACATTGAATTTACTAATATCAAACCATTGTCCCTTGAGGAAATATGGGGTTAGGCTCCCAGAAGCCCCTAGTCACAACACAGAACAATCCAGAGCCAGGCGGGTGGTCTGACAACATAGTCCAAACATGATCTACCCCTGGACATTTTAAATTTGTGAGTCAGCAAGAAGAGGCACCTTTTTTGTCACTTCATGTGAACAAGTCCTGATTAATTTACCCACTAAATAAAAAATGCCTCCTATTGTATTCTAGAAATGAAATACAATCAATGCTGTTTTATCTCCAATGACAGGAAGCTCTCCACATTTTTCATAGGACAGCTTTTATGCAAGCAACCCCTGACACACAGGCACACAGAAATATTTATTGAGTACCAACTGTATACCAGGCACTGGAGTAGGCTTTGGAGATTATAAAATGAATATGACAGCCTAAACCCGTGGTCGGCAAACCACGGCTCATGAGCCACATGCGGCTCTTTGGCCCCTTGAGTGTGGCTCTCCCACAAAATACCACGTGCAGGCGCGCACATACAGTGCGATTGAAACTTTGTGGCCCATGCACAGAAGTCGGTATTTTGTGGAAGAGCCGGTATTTTGTGGCCACACTCAAGGGGCCAAAGAGCCGCATGTGGCTCGTGAGCCGCGGTTTGCCGAGCCGCAGTTTGCCGACCACTGGTAAACCTTCAAAGGCTTCATGGTTTTAACTCTTCAACTTTTAAGAAATTGTTCCTCTTAATGAGGGAAAAATAATTTTCTTCATGCTTTCTGTTTTCACTTAGCTATTGTTATAATAGTGCTGCATAAAAAACAACCATCAAGTCTTGGTGACACACCATAGCAATCTGCACATGGGCTGGGGGGCTCTGAGGATCTCAGCGGGTTCACTCTCATGTCTGGGGTTTGTCTCGTCTAGACTGTGCTTTCTGGGCACCTCTGCTTCCTGCAGGTGGGCCGGGATGGCTCAGCCTCAGGCTGCAATATCTCCCATACTCCTTAGACCAGTGGGCTAGCCATCCATGTCCTTCTCACCGTGACAGCAAGCCGGGAGGAAATAGGTGAGGCCTCCTAAGACATAGGATCTCTTCCCCCTGTTCTATTGGCTGAAGCAAGTCACACTGACAAGTCCAAAGTCAAGGGAACAGAGAAATAATCTGCCCCTTCATGGGAGATTGCCAAGGCACATAATAAAGGGCATGAATATGGAGAGGGTTGAAAAATTGGAGCCAATAATGTAGCCTACTACACTCATTTGTTGGTTTTAGGTCAGCCTTCTAGTAATCCATTCTAGCTTAATTTGAGAATCACTTAAAGATGGCTCCAAGGTGAACCTGGTGATCTTGCCATGCTCTCTCCTAAGCCTCACTTCCATCAAATGGGGAGAATAGCAGGAGCCACCTGTCTGTGAAAGGGCCCAGAAAGCTGTCATTGGTACCTTCATGATGTGCTCTTATCATGAGCTCTCTGGAGGCATGGCTTTGCATCATTCTAAGTGGCACTCTGCAATCTGCTGAGTTCCGGAGAAGCCAGTATTAATGGGAATGCATTCGGCGTGAGGTTATCTTGAACTTGTGTACTTGTTTCCACCTGGAGAAACCGTTTGCATCAGGCTAATTTTGGTCATTCCTTTGGTAGGACTACATTCTGGTAATAGGATTGCACAGGCTTCTTTATTGCCCTGAATGCCTTGCTAGGGAGAGATTGATTTCCTGGAAGTGGAGTCTGATGCATCCTTTATATTAAACAAGTTTAACTGCATAGACCGGGAAGGCTATCAGAAGGAGCAGTGGTGTGCTGATATGTGCTCTGGAAGAAAAGCCCTGGGTTTTGGTATTTGCCAATTTCTGTGGTATAAATATTCCCACCATAGTTGCTTTCAAGTTGCCAGTGTGGTGATGTCTCTGAACACCGACTTGGGAGGAGGTGCACCGGGATGAGGCTGCTCCGCCCCCACACGCCTGCCCTGCTGTGCTGTTGGGAGGGAAAAAGCAGACTCCTTTCCTGGGTGTGCCTAAGGCAGCGGTTCTCAACCTGTGGGTCGCGACCCCTTTGGGGTCGAACGACCCTTTCACAGGGGTTGCCTAAGACCATTGGAAAACACATATATAATTACATATTGTTTTGTGATTAATCACTATGCTTTAATTATGTTCAATTTGTAACAATGAAAATACATCCTGCATATCATATGTTTACATTATGATTCATAACAGTCGCAGAATTACAGTTATGAAGTAGCAACGAAAATAATTTTATGGTTGGGGGGTCACCACAACATGAGGAACTGTATTAAAGGGTCGTGGCATTAGGAAGGTTGAGAACCACTGGCCTAAGGGGAGAGGAGATGACATTTGTTTCCAATGTAGACGTTCCAGTCTGAACTAGAGTGCTGACAGAAAAGGCTCTCTCTGGGACAAGGCTATTCTTTGATCCTTGAATTTGTGATCATTTGGAGAATTTTATTTATATCTGATCAATTTTATTAGATAAAATACTAGCCAGAAAATGCAAGTAACTAATTCATATTTATTTCCCTAAAAAAGGAATTATTTCTATATAAAAGAACCATAATCCCTATTTTACACAATTCAGATAAAGACTTGTTTTATCATGCAAATGGATATTTTAATAGGTTTTTATTATTGTTTTGTTTATCCCAATTCACTTTGCAGCTTCATAAAAAAAATTCAATGTGGATATTTTATTTTCCAAAGTTGATTTAAGCAAATATGGACAGTGAATGGTCTCCAATTCTATGTACTAAATTTTAGGAATGTATTGTTTTGCTGTGCTGGGCAGAAAATAACTATCTACTACATAAAGTCATTCAAAGAAGCAAAAATAAATAAATAAATAAACAAACAAATAAATAAAAGTAATAGGATACTGCTCCTCCCCCACCCCCCGTGCCTATACACCAGGCACTTTTCTCAGTGTTTAACATGCATTCACACAATCACTCCTTACCACAACTTTGGGAGGTAGGTGCTGTTGGAGAAGCTGAGTCCCGAACAGTTAAATGGTGTGTCTCAAGCCATGCTAATTAAATAGAGACTGAGATTCAAACTGGAGTCCTTGTTTGAAGTCACGAAGTTCTCCTGATACTCGCTTGGAACCTGGGAAGCTTAAAGTTGGGACTGATGGTTCCTACTTGCCTTCACACGCACAACTCCTGCTACCTGGTTGCCCTTGTTTACCCTCCCCATTTGGCAAATGAACGCTATGATCACTTCCCTTGCAAGACACAGGAACAAGAATCACCGTCTCCAAGGATGGTGTGTACCTGCCTGCCTGTGCTATGACTGGCACCTGTGGCCCAACCACAGGCTGTGCCAAGTGATGGGCAAACAGCTCACACAAGCTGTTTTCTAAGTCTTCAAGAATTTTGGAAGCCAATATTAAAAATTTAATTACAAAAACTTAAATTAAATATACTTCTTTAAAAAATAAAGAGAATAAATGCTCATCACTCATAACTTCCTAATTATTTTACTATAACCTATGCTTTTAGGGTTATTTTTTATGTTTACTGCACCCATATAGTGGGAATACCCATCTCATGGTGGCTACTGGGCATCTCTTCCCAACTCTGTGTTCAATGACATAACATTGGCATCTCGAAATCATCTGTTGGGAATAGTTACACCATAGAAATAATAATAAGAAAAAAAGCTACAAAACAGGGTTTGGTTTGCTGTTTTGTTGATTGGCTAGACTTAAGAAAGTGATGGAGAAAATATTAATAAGGGAGATTAAACTTAAACGTGTGCTATGTCTGTATTTGTTCCATTTTGAATAACATAAAAAGACTGTTCTCAATATTTCTGAACTATGATTTATTTCAGCAAAGCAATCATTCACATCATTGATGAACAAGTGACATTCTAACATACAGCTTTGTATCACTTTGGTCTAACTTATTGATGTGAACACAAACGTCAACAGCATTCATAATAGAACTACACTCATTTGTCAATGGCTACCACAGGTTGGCTACAGATACAACCGTTAGACAAAAATCAATGAAAGAAGCTTTTATTTTTCAGCCAAGATGGAGGAACAGGGGGACCAGACTTACTCTCCCACTTGAAACAACTTAAAAAGAAAAAAGGGACAGTATATATGGGAAATGGTTCTCAAGACACTCAGGCGTTGAAGGACAGTGAGAGGCAGGACGCAAGGTGAAATCCATGATTACCCCACACCCTCCAGTTTACTTGTCTGGGGAGAGTTTCAAGGTGATGAAACGGGACATGGCTGTTTGGAGGAGTGGGGGACAGAGACAACCTGGGGGACTCCCTGAAGAGATGGAGCTGGAAGTCTGGAGTAGCTGAGGCGGTGTCACAGCAGAGTCCCAGAGGTGGGAGAGCTCAGTGGGAACCCTCCCGAGGGTTTCTCTCCAGTGTTCAGCTGACTACTGATCCACATGACAGCTTCGCATTATCTGCTCTTTACGTGGCTCAGGATTATGCACAAGTAATTGTTACAGCCTCTCTCTACGTCAGTACGATGGACTAAAATAGAGTCATGTATAGTTTAAGATTGAATGGCTCCTTGCACATTTCAAAATATGGTAGATTAGATTTATGTATAAGTAGACACCCTTTTAAGTAATTTATCTGGACAATGAAAGAACCAGACTTGATTTATTCATAGCGCATCTGGGATGCAGCTAGACTTAAGGAGAGAGATAGACTGCATGAATTACTTTGCAATGTATCAACAGCTAATGAAAACCTTTCACACACACACACACATATGCGTGGATGCGCAGGATGCAAGTGTCTATATACATACATGGTATCAGCCTTGGTCAGGTAGCTGGAGCTGAGCTTGCTATGCCTCTAGATTCAGGCACGTGGACAAGCTGGACAGAATTATTATTTTTCATGGTATGTATTTAAAAGTGGTTTTTGAGATTTGCAATGATGAAGTTAGTGTGCTAACCGTCAGGCCAGATGGGAGGTGAAATGGACAGGGACAGACATGGCCACTAGGGTTGGGAGCAAGCACATTGTCCCAGTGCTGTAGCCTCTGAGCATGGGAGGGAGAAAGTTGGCCTTTGTCATTTCCCTGGAATGTTACTCTGAGTTCCTGCCTTCTAGAAATTGTGCTTCTACATCGCCTCTAAATTTTAGTAATCAAATTTGTGTGTAAAGGGACAGAGAGGCACAAAGACTGTAAATCCTACTGTTACTAAAACTACCTTTTTGCGGGCTCTGTGTCAACTTGCCACATGTGTTGTCATACATCATTCATTCATCTCAGTTTATAGGGGCTATGTGGTCACTTCAGATGAAAATGCAGGCTCAGAAGTAAAGCCATTTCCCAAGAGCTCCCCAAATCTCCTGGTGATGACTGTCTTATTCCAAAGCTTGCATTTTTAATTTTCATGTTACATAATGTTTCTTAAGGAACATTACTGTAAGCCATTATTATTCTTATAGAGCTTTATTGTTTAACATTTACATCATATGCTTTAATTATTTGCACACTCAAAACCATCATGTGGCAAAAATATCTTTAACCCCTTTGTACAAGTGAGGAAACTGAGTTTTAGGCAGGTTGTATGTCTATCTGGAGGCATGTGGTATGTGGCAGACCTGGAATAAATACTCTGGTATTTTTACCCCAAATTCCAGTCTCTTTCCATTCTACCACAAGGAGAAGAATGTTCTTATATACAAGACCAGAGCAATTTTGGTGTTGTTTATTCATAATAATAATAATAATATGCAGAGTTATTCTTGGCAGCAGTTGAAGGATGGGAGAGGTTATTTCACACTCTTTGCAATATTCTCAGTACAGTTACCACTTCAGTGAGCCACTTGAAAGGAGCCTTATCTTACACCATACACAAAAATCAACTCAAAATAGATTAAAGACTTAATTGTAAGACTGGAAACTGAAAAACCCTTAGGATAAAAAAACTTCATGACATTGGTCCTTGGCAGTGATTTTATGGATATGACACCAAAAGCACAGGCAACAAAAACAAATATAAACCAATAGGATTGTACCAAACAAAAAAGCTTCTGCACAGCAAAGGTAATAACCAATAGTGCACAGGCAACCTATGTGATGAGAGAAAATATCTGCAAACCATATAGATGGTCAGGGCTGATATCCAATGTATAAGGAATTCATACAAACCAACAACAACAGCAACAAAAAAGATAACAATATGGGCTAGGAATGTGAATAGACATTTCAAAGAAATGGTCAACAAACATATAAAAAGGTGCTCAACATCACTAATCATCATGGAAATTAAAATCAAAATCACAGTGAGATATCATCTTTCACCAGCCAGGATGGCAATTATATATAAAAAAGACAACTGTTAGCAACAATGTAGAGAAATTGGAACCCTTGCGCATCATTGGTGAGAATGCAAAATGGTGCCCCTGCTATGGAAAACAGTATGAAAGTTCTTTAAAAAATTAAAAATACAATTCAGCAATCTTGCTTCTGAGTACTATCCAAAAGAATTGAAATCAAGATCTCAAAGAGATATTATTATCCCCATATTAATTGCAGCATTATTCATAATAACCAAGATGTGGGACAACCTAAATGTCCATAAACAGTTAAAGAAAATGTGATATATATAAATACAATGGAATACTACTCAGCCCTTAAAAAGAAGGGAATTCTGCAGCATGCAACAATATAGATCAGTGATTGCAAACCTTTTGAGCTTGGAGTGTCAGCATTTTGAAAAACCCTAACTTAACTCTGGTGCCGTGTCACATATAGAAATTTTTTGATATTTGCAACCATAGTAAAACAACGATTTATATTTTTATATTTATTTTATATATTTTAATGCCATTTAACAAAGAAAAATCAACCAAAAAAATGAGTTCGAGTGTCACCTCTGACACGCGTGTCATAGGTTCGCCATCACTGATATAGATGAAACTTGAGGACATTATGTTAAGTGAAATAAGCCAATCATAGAAAGATAAATATTGTACGATTCCATTTATCTTAGGTATCTAAAAGAGTCAAATTTGTAAAATCGAAGATTGGAACTTGGGGAGAGGGAAATGGGGAGTTATTTATCAACAGGCATAAAGTTTCCGTTAAGTTAAGATGAATAAGCTCTAGAGAGCTACTGGACAACATTGTACCTATAGTCAACAGGATAGCTAGATCTCGTGTTGTGTTCTTACCAAAATAAAATAATTTTAATGAAAGAAAACAACACCCTTGTCCTCTCAGAACAAAGCCAGAATGAAAAACAAAAACAAAGAAAAAAGAAGGGAGGAAAAGGACTTACATACTCAGATCTGACTCGTGTTGTGTTCTTACCAAAATAAAATAATTTTAATAAAAGAAAACAACACCCTTGACTTCTCAGAACAAAGCCAGAACGAAAACCAAAAACAAAGAAAAAAGAAGGGAGGAGAAAAGGACTCACATACTCACATCTGGAAGGTTTTCTTTGGCCCCAGGCTTAAGAGCTGGGGCTTCAGATTCAGATGATCTGGGTTACAGTTCTAGCAATACCCTTTATGGGCTGGGTGACTTGAGGCAATTTACGTAACTTCTTTGAGTCTCAGTTTTCTACCTGCCAATTGGGAATAACCATGCCTCACAGGGATAGTGTGAGGTTTAAATGAGATGATCCATCAGATGAAACACTTCATGTGGTCACTGTTCACAGACGTGTTGTTTCTGCAGCACATTAAGGCTGAGCAGAGAGAGCTCTCAGGCAGGGTCACCTGCTGTCTCATGCACGGCTGCACAGGAATGTTGAGCTCTGACGGGATGGGGGAGGCGCCAGAAGCATGCTCTACAGTTGCGTATCTGTACCCCATCAGGTGATGTGGATGATGGGGGCTACTCTCAGAGTCGTGTAATCCTGGGAGACTGGTCTTCTGCAAAGCTGACAAGTGTGGGTGTGGAGGATTGTCACGTGGGGTATTAGTGCCGCTGTGTCCTAACCTTCCCAGATGGCTGACCCTGCGAGACCTGGACTACATCTCACTGGGGTTATGCGGTGCCTGAGGCTCTCTCCTTTCTCAGTCAATATAACACCGTGAACGTTTCCCCACACCGTTAAACATCCTAGATTTCCCCCTCTCCTTTCCCAGCCTCACACGTGGTCCTCATTATTTTAAGGAGTGAAATTATTCTGTTAAAATTTATTTGGAGAATTTTGCAACTCTGAGGTGTTGAAAAACCTGAATAGGGAATCCCAACTATTTTAACTCGAAGGTAATAAAACTTTAGGTTTTAAAAATACTCTACAATGTAAAAACTTTCCCTCTTAATGGGCCTCAAGCCCCAGCACAAACATATCACAGACATTTAGAACCTGCCAGGGAGTATGTGGTATCTTCACATCCTATTCTGGGAACCAGGGTCCCTGAGTTCTAGTGACGATCCACTCCCTGGTGTCTTTAGGAGAGATGCTAGACCGCTGCACTTAGTCAAAAGGAGGGGCTTGGGACCACCTGCTGTTCAATCACCACTTCTTTCTTAACTTAAAAAAATTTAAATACATGCAAAATATTTTTTAATATGAGCAGTTACAAATGCATGAACTTCTAGGTATACTCACAATCCAGCTTAAGAATTAGAATAGTGCCCTAGCTGGTTTGGCTCAGTGGATGCAGCGTCAGCCTGCAGACTGAAGGGTCCCTGGTTCGATTCCAGGAAAGAGCACATGCCTGGGTTGTGGGCTCGATCCCCAGTGGGGAGTGGGGGAAGGGATGGGAGGGGAAGGGGTGGAGGGGGGAGGGGGAAGGGGGAAAGGGGGGAGAGCATGCAGGAGGCAGCCGATCAATGATTTTCTCTCATCATTGATGTTTCTATCTCTCCCTCCCCCTTCCTCTCTGAAATCAATAAAAATATATATATTTTAAAAAAGAATTAGAATAGTAGTAATTCCTGTGAAGCCCCTATGGGCCCCCTCATCCTATCCCCCTCTGAGGCAATCATTGTCTTGATTTTATGTTTATCCCGACCTTGCTTTTATATATAGTTTTATTACGAATGTAAATATCCCCAATCAATATATCTAGTTCTGCATCCCTTTTAACTTTAAAATTTGATTCCTACTCTACATATTCTGCTGAAACTTGCTTTTCTCTTCAACATTATGTTTTTGAGGTTCTTGCATTTCGTTTTGAGTTGTGTGGTTCACTCATTTGCATTGCTCTGTAGTTGTCCATTGGATGGTTATGCCATCTATTTGGGTTTTCTTTTTTCTCTATTTTTGCTTTTTTTCTGGATTGTTTTTCTTTTTCTTTATTTCACTTTTTAAAAATAATTCGTTATTGTTGAAAATATTACATATGTCCCCCTTTCCCCCTCATTGGCCCTTTCTAGCCCACTCCCCCAGGTCCTATTCCCCCCCACCACCACCCCAGGCCTTCAGCACCCTATTGTCCATGTCCATGGGTTCTGCATTTATGCATACAAGGTCTTTGGTTGATTACCTCCCACCCACCCACTCTCCCCTGCCTTTCCTCTGAGATTCCACACTCTGTTCCATGCTTCTTTGTGTCTGGATACACTTCGTTCATCAGTTTATTTTGATACTTAGATTCCACATTTGAGTGCGATCATGTGATACTTGTCTTTCTCTGACTGACTTATTTCACTTAGCATGATACTCTCCAGGTCCCTCCATGCTTTTCCTTTTATTTCTTAAACTCCTTCAATTGGTCTGGAAGTCTTGCACTCCATTGTTTATGTCTGTGACTTGCTGTTTTTCTGTCTGCCAGAGGAGTCTCTCTGCCTTTACTGGCTCTTGGGATTAGACCAGACCCATGTGGATAATTCTCTATGTTGAGGTCAATTGTGCCATATAACATAATATGATGATGGAAGGATATCTGATCACGCTCACAGGCTCCATAGATTGGGGCAGTACACCTTGGAAGCATCATATTAGAAATTGTACCACAGCTTGTGGCAGTTAGACTGATACAGTATGGCAGACATGCCTCTACGTGACTTCTGAGGCTGGGTCACAAGAGCTACATTCGGACAATATTGCTTGGAGCCCTGGAATGCCAAGTAAGAAATCAACTCCTCTGAGGCCTTCATGCTGAGAGGAAGCCATGCCATCCATAGCGGTCATGGGTAGGCACTCGAGCTGATAGTCCTAAATTCCAAGGCTCCCCAGCCAGGCTCCAGTGCTGCGAGGGAACTAGTCTTCGATGATCCCAGTCCCTGCTGCTCAGACATTCCCAGTCTTCACATCTTCCCAGCTGAGGTCCCAGACATAGAAGAGCAGAAACAAGCCATCCCCTCTATACTCTATTCAAATTCCTGACCTGTGAATTGGAGAACATGATAAAATGATGGTCTTTGTGTCTACTTTGGCAGTAACCTGTTATGCAGCCATAGTAACTGGAACAAATCTAATGGTAGAAAAAACAATTACAATTTTCTCTCTGATCTTTATTGAAGAGCTGGGTGTGAGGGTACCACTGGACTTCTAATATGTGATGAAAAACATAAGGGACTAAATTCATTTTTAACATATTTGTTATTTACACTTACCCTGTGTTGGACAGTAGGCAGTGTGCCAGGAACACGGGTGCTAGATATGGGGGTGATATCCCTTCCCTCCTGGAGCTTAGAGGCTAATGAGGGGTAATTGACAATGGAAATCCACCTGTAAATACAGGGTGTCCCCCCCAAATATATACACACTTTAACAGCTGATAGCTCAGTTTTGAAAAGGAAATTTATTTTGGTAAACACTGCCTTTATAATTTTAATTAAGATGTGTGTACACATTTTTCGGGCACCTATATTGAAGATAATTTTAGATAATGATAATTCTTACAGGGGAAGTGAAACAGGGTGGGTGTTGAGCCCCCTGGTGGTGGGGGAGAGGCCCTTCTGATTGGGCAGTGAGTGAGAGGTAGCCCTGAACTCCACATGGCAGTTCTGTCATCACACTTGTTTAGAAACTGTGGATTTGTTCCAATGTGATTTATATTAAGAAACAAGTTTTGAATTTTCTCATGCACGATTTCATCTTCAGACACACTAGATAAACACAGAACACTGCACCCAGCTCAACTGAGCTGCAGGAATACACCAAACGCATATGCTCAAACGTCTACCAGCCACCTCAGTTTGACACGTGTGCTGACAGTCATACCTGTCCACGTCTAGTGATCCACCTCTGATTCCAGATGATGTCCTTCCATCCCATTCACAACAATTCACAGGCTGCAGCCCCTCGGCATCCACTTCCACAAGCAAACGCTAGGCCTTTTTCAAGGTAAAGTGATACATTTATTGTCATATTGATGTAAAACTATGCTGCCATTTTTATTAGGTTCCAATCGTTTAAACTTTTTATTGGGTTCTAATCTGTTTTAATGTGTCACTGACATTTTTGAATGCTGTGCTCCTTTCCCCACATTTTCCCCACAAGTGGGTTGATTTGCATGATTTTGCACAACATGGTGATTTTTTAGGGACACATGGGCTTTATTGTTGCAGAACTGACTGTCCAAGGACTATAGGGATCCTGTGAAGATTTTTGAGCAACAAGAACACCATCCAAGAGGCAAAATCAAGCTCTATGTGAATGAGGAACAGGGTGACCACATGGGCATGGCCAGGGAATGAAAGGAGATTAAGGGAGACAGTCATGAGGTCATGGTGAGCAGTTCATATGGGATGGGACACAGCATAGGGGTTAAATACATATAGCATCAGTTTTGTTACGGGAGGAGCTGGATTGGAGAGGAGCAAGAGAGGGGAAAGGGAGGTGGTCAGCTGTGTTCTCACCAATGCCTTCCCTTCTGAGTGGGTGAGTGCCAGTCCTCTCCAGAAACACCATGATGGAAAATAGGTTTTCTCAAGCAACTTAAATTTGCTTTTTTCACATTGCACCAGGGCCTAGGCCAGTGCTTAGGGGCTGACTAGGAGAAATGTGGCGTTAGTCCTGAGTGACATCTTCACCATTACTGGTCCCACCTCCACTCTGAGAGGGGAGTGACTTACCTGTGTGCATAGTGGCAAGGCTGAGACTAGAAACCAAGTCTATTTTTGATTGATTGATTGATTGATTGGTTGGTTGGTTGGCAGTGGATGAGGGCACACCATTTTTATTTCTTGGCGGAGCAATGTTTTACATTCTTTTTTAAAAATATATATTTTATTGATATACTTTATTGATTTTTTACAGAGAAGAAGGGAGAGGGATAGAGAGTTAGAAACATCGATGAGAGAGATCGATCAGCTGCCTCCCGCACGCCCCCCACTGGGGATGTGCCCGCAACCAAGGTACATGCCCTTGACCGGAATCGAACCTGGGACCCTTCAATCCGCAGGCCGACGCTCTATCCACTGAGCCAAACCGGTTTGGCAATGTTTTACATTCTTAAGTATCATCTTTTTCCTACCAGTATCTCTTATAGAGTTAAGGATTCTTTGGATGCATACTAGAAATTTTCAATTGTGACATTATTTTCAGTCATAAATTTTCTGCAATAAGCATCTGTCCCTTTG